>NW_012112808.1:1820013-1849081 GCF_000951035.1 Colobus angolensis palliatus | reverse complement strand
GGGAGTTATACCTGATATAAATGATGAATTGATGGGTGCTGACGAGTTGATGGGTGCAGCACACCAACATGGCACAAGTATACACACGTAACAAACCTGCACGTTATGCACATGTACCCTAGAACTTAAAGTATAATAATAAAAAATAAAAAAATTTTAAAAAAACTGGTGAAGGTAATGGGGGATGAATTTGGATGGGTGGAGAGAGGGCACTGTATTTCATAGAGGGTTTGGAGAACATCCTATTGATAAGCTGAAATTGACCTGAGTCCTTAATGGCAGAAGGATCAGTAGGAGGGGACTCTGCTGGAATAGTCATCCCTCCTAGCACGAGTGACAGAGACCATAGGTAAGCTCCTTCATCATTATCTTCCAGAGACAACTTGTATATCTGACTTAAGACCCTGAGGGAGTTTGCGGGCTGGGGCTGGAACATTGTTGACCTGATCCTCAGAAACTTCTCTTGAACCCAACCAGTGCTTGTCTCTCCCTCTTTTACCATGAGAACCATTCTTTTATCTTCCCATCAGTCTCTGTCCCATTTCCCACACAGAACCTCAAGGTTCTCTGGTCTCTTTACTTTGTGTGTTTAAATATTGTTTATCCATTATTTACCCTGATTTTGCAAAACAAATTAGTACCAGGAACATTTAAGCCAACAATGAACTCCCTACGGTAGACTGGAGAGGAATAGTTATATTATTGACTGATATATATTTTAGAGATAATTAATGGTATTGCTTCATCTTGCCTCAGGGCCAAAGAGGGAACAGAGCACACTCTTATACCTTAGCATCAATTACAAAATTTAAAATGCTCTGAAAACCAAAATTGTTTGTCTTTTAATATAATTCATTGGTGGTAAAGCAAAATCTAAGCTGAAATGAGGCTATTTTACAGCCTTTATTTTAATTAGTAAAAACATTCACACTTTTCTATTAAAAATATTAACATATTTGATTATGGGGTTTCTACAGAACCCCCAGAGGAGTGCTAATGGAAAATATAAACCATTTACTTTTCCAAGGAAAATTCTGGCATCAGGCTTCAATGGTTTCAGATGAGAGACTGTGACCCTAGAGTTAAATTCTTCTTTCTGTAATTGCTCCTAGACCTTCAATTTCACTCTTCCTTCTGCTTCCTTTCTTCCTCTTTCTTCCTTCCTCACTCTTCCTTCTCCTTCTTCACACACACACAAGATCATCCTGGATCTTCTCATCTTTAAATGATGCCCCCATGGGCATTGCCCCTCTCTCTCTTCTTCAGTAACAGCTATACTTTGATTCACTGTTTATCTGAAATTCAAATTTAACTGGGTACCCTCTTATTTGCTAAATCTGGCAACCCTAGATTCTTGAAAGAGGCAACAGGGTGCCATGTCTCTACTCCCTCAACTTAGCCCACCCTTAACCTTTTAACTCACTGAAATCTGGCTAGTATCCACACCTCCCCTGCTTGATGGAACCACCAGTGATACTTTCGTGGCTAAGATCAATGGACGTTTTTCACCCTCCTGACTTTCCTAGATTCTTTGACCCTGTTGGCCACTTCCTCCTTTCTGAAATGTACTCCTCTTGGTCTTCATGTCCTCACTTTCTCCAAGGTCTATTACTAATGACTGGATTTCTTCCTTGGATACCAGCTTTCCTCTGCCTTCTCCTTAAATCTTTTTGATCCTCAGGGACTCATCCTTAATTCTCTCTCACTTTACACAACATTCTTGGGTGATGCTGGCCTATGGTTTTAATAACCAGCAATAATTCCTACATATTTGACTTTAACTTGACTAGCTGCCTACCAGATTATCCTGACACTTTCTTTTTTTTTTTGAGACGGAGTCTCACTCTGTCGCCCAGGCTGGAGTGCAGTGGCCAGATCTCAGCTCACTGCAAGCTCTGCCTCCCGGGTTTATGCCATTCTCCTGCCTCAGCCTCCCGAGTAGCTGGGACTACAGGCGCCCGCCACCTCGCCCGGCTAGTTTTTTGTATTTTTTAGTAGAGACGGGGTTTCAGCATGTTAGCCAGGGTGGTCTCGATCTCCTGACCTCGTGATCCGCCCGTCTCGGCCTCCCAAAGTGCTGGGATTACAGGCTTGAGCCACCGCGCCCGGCCGACACTTTCTTATATACATCTTAGACTGACTTAGTGATTCATTTGCTAAACCTTCATTAACTATCTGGTGCTTGGTAATTAGGGTTGCTGATCTAGCAAATAAATGTACAGGACACCCAATTATATTGGAATTTCAGATAAATAATAGATCATGTTTTCAGTACAAATATACATGAAATATTGCATGAGACATACTTAAAAATAATGTGATGTTTATCTGAAATTCAAATTTAACCGGGCATCTGGTATGTAATATGTCAAACGTATCCACTACTGTGATAGGCACTTTCTATTAAGGGAGTAATAAATAATATGGTTTCCTTTCTAAGGTACTCATTGTATTTGAGGGAGATAGATCAGCCTAAGGACCTGAAATCCACCTTCCAGACCAAAGCATCTTGGTGTCTTTGAATCTCGGTGTTTTTCTCTCTGTGTTGCTTTCTTTTCCTCTCTCCCTCCCTCCCTTCTTCCATGCCTCATTTGCACACACTCTTTACCGTGGCAGGAACCTCCACTCTCCCTTTTTAGCCTCCTCTTTCCCTGTTCCATCCCAATTGCCATCTTTATTGGCTTACTCTTACTCTTTCTTAAGATACAACTCAGGTATTATTTCTTCCAAGAAGTCCTTTCAGATCACCCTAGGTTGGGGTAGTTTAGCAAAACCTCCCTTCCACTAACAGTTTAAAACATCCCTGCGCTTTGGGAGGCCATGGCAGGAAGACGGCTTGAGCCCAGGAGTTCATTACCAGCCTAGGAAACACAGGGAGACCCTGTCTCTACAAAAAAAAAAAAGGTTAGCTGGACATGGTGGCATGCACCTGTAGTCCCAGTTACTCAGGATGCTGAGGCTAGAGGATCCCGGGAGTTTGAGGCTCGAGTTCAAGGCTTCAGTGAGCTATGATTGCCCCACTCACTCCAACCTGGATGACAGAGTGAGCCCTGTCTCAAAAAAAGAAAAAAAAAAATCTCTGAGTTTTAGTACATAACACACGATTTTAGTACTGAAAACCTGTCAGTTGCCCCTGCCTGTAAGGTCTGAGTGTGGGGTGTCTGGCTGCTGTGTTTTTGTAACTCCAGGACCTGGTGTAGAGGGTGGAACAAAAGAAGAGCTTCCTTTATGGAAGAAAGTGGGGAAAAAAACAAGAGAAGAAAGATGTAATTGAGAGAGAAACGAGAGGGAGAAATGAAGAGGGGGAAGGAGGGAAAAGGAATGGAGAAGCGGAGAAAGAGAGATGGTGAAAGAGGAGGAGAAGGAAGAAAGAAGAGAGGAGTAAAAGGAGAAAGGATGGATAATGGAAGGGAAGAGTGCAGACTGCAGAGAGGTAGGAAGAGAGGGAAGAAAGGGAGAGGAATAGAAGCAGAGAGAGAAGGAAGGGAGAAATGGAAGGCACGGGGAAGAAAGTAGAATATATGATTCAACTTAAGTGACCTTTTCAGAAATAGCAGAAAATCAAGCGACGTTAGGTTCTGCTCTATGCTAGCATTAACTTCTCACCTCACAGCCATCAGAATAGTGGAGTTGATTTGCTCCTATCTCACTGTGCTGAACACTTTTGTCTTTCCCTCTAATGATTTTCTCATTTGGAAGGATAGCAGCGGGGAAGGGGGAAGAAAAAGATTTGAAAATGAGGTTTTCTGTCATGGATCACAGAGGAGTCAGCCAGGGATCACAG
Source organism: Colobus angolensis palliatus (assembly GCF_000951035.1). Taxonomy (NCBI): domain Eukaryota; kingdom Metazoa; phylum Chordata; class Mammalia; order Primates; family Cercopithecidae; genus Colobus; species Colobus angolensis. Next base: position 1,845,297 of record NW_012112808.1, on the reverse strand, counting down.
ATTACAGGAACTTTAAAAGAACAGATATTCCAAGGAATAAATTAAACACTTTTCAAACTATTTTGTTCAGCTCTAACTCAATAGTAATTGATTTTTCTAATGATTTGGTCAATATGCCTGTGGCACCACTTTTATTGTACAAGGGGAAAAAAATGAATAGGGCGTTAGGCCCGCCCCTGGAAGGAACATATTCTGTTACTGACGTTCTTATCATTTCAATGACTAAGACACAAAAATTGCAAGGGGTCTGATATTATAATGTAATTATTGGCTAAGCTATTACAGTTTCAGTGGAATTTTCATCAGCCCTGGACCCAGCAATTCAAGATTGCTCACTGACTCCAGGGTCCTGAAAATCTCAATAGTACTTTCAGTGACTTCCATTGAAATCATAATGAAATTTCCCAAATGGTCTCTTAAAGTTTTACTGCTAGAAGTGCTTTGACCTTGGAAGGTAACTTACTTTCTCTGGGTCTCACTTTCTTTATCTTTAAAGTGAAGGAGTTATATAAAATTATTTTTAAACTCCCTCCCAAAGAAAGCCACATGGAGTAGAACATATGAATACAGAAGAAAACGAGCTAATATATCACTGGTGTAAGTTGAACTATTGTTTAAGATCTTGCAGATATAATATAGCTCAGGGCAAAGGTGGTGAAGTCTATTGCCTTTGCTAATAGCCATGACATGTAATCTATTTTACTTAAAATCACCTCTACTAGGACATCACAGAAGAAAAACAGATGCATTATCGCTTCATGGTTGCTTTTCTGATTATACACTGACAGCTGTCATCTCCTTGTGTAAGGTCTTCGCTTCTGGAATCTCAACATCTTAATTGTTGTCAATGTGAGACTGAAACCGAGCAGCTTTTCAAACCCTCAAGTATCAGTTTTCAAAAACCACCAAAGATTCTGGCTCTCATGACCCAGTAACCTTATAGAACAGACCGTCATTTATAAAACAAGTCTTGGAACTGTTATTTTATGCCTAATTAAGGAAAGTTTCTCTTTGGTATTTTCAGGAAAAGAGGCTCCTGAGGATACGTGAAAGTTTACTTAAATAAATAATTTTAGGATTAAATAGATTCAGAACGAAGTTGGCTGAATTTACCTTTAGCGCAAGACATAAATTTAAGTAACAGTGGATTTCTCTTTAATGGAAAGAGACCAAGAATAACTGATGGGAAACTAATAAAGCCATAATAATTCACAGAAAATTAATGGACCTATCTAGGGAGAAGTTAATAATTTGTGTCAGTGTGTATATCCATTCTCAAGAGGACACGGAGACAGGTCTCAGGGTAATCCTTCGACACTCATGTCAAGAACACGTAGGGAAATAAACAGTTAAGTATGTCCCCATGGTTTGCTCAAATAATCCAGACCACACTGCATGCAATCATGCCACTCAGTATTCGTACAGTTTACATATGATTGTGCCTCAGGTCTTCTCTGGGACACCATTTTGAAATAAATTCACTTATTTCCTGCTAAAGACAAATGGATATATTATATTTGCAGGAGAATGCTTTCTATGATTTGAGTCCAAAAAATAGTCATTTTGTTCCAGAACTCACTGACTTCCATTCTTTATGAGGTTAAAGTCCCATCTTGCTAAATTTAAAATTATTCAAGACAAATTCTCTGTCTTCAGGGTGCTTGCATGAACTTGAATCTGCCATGTGTAGATATCATGTTCTCTGCCCTCCTTCTCTATTTCAAACACCACTTCCCCACCCACTGTGTGCATTTGGAAAGACTCTACCTCAGATATGACTCTCAAGACACCACTGATTACAGAACCTTCACAACAGTCTCTGTAGCTGTTGCATCAACATTTTGTCTCCTCTGTACTTGGATTTAGCAGTTTGATAATTTCCTGTGTGATATTCTCACACCTTCATGCTGACTTGTCAAGAAACAGAGCCAGATTAAGGAGGGAGGTCTTATTGTGTCTAATTAAAATCCAAAGTGTACGACAGCAAAGTTTTGGAAGGGCCCTTGACTATTTGCCAAGCTGCAACTAAGAGTGAATGCTAGTTCTATAAAGTTCATTTTACTGTTAGCATAATCTTTTCAAAGAAAGACACACATGCAGACCAAAATAATTTTATTTTATATTTTAGTTGTAAAATTGTACTGGTTATTATTTGGAAGATACTATATAAATACACTATTTTCGTAAGTATGTGCCCTGTCTCAGGCATTAATATAGCGCCTGGCATATAGTAGGAGCTCAATAAATGTTTATTGGTTACGTGAACGGGCAAAGTAAAGAATTAGTGCCTTAGGATATGTAAAGGTTTGCATGATACAACCTTTGTCCTCAAGAAGCCCTCAAACTTAAGAGGTTTCATGTAGTTGATTAGAAATATTTTTAATTCAGCCTGGGCAACATGGTGAGACTCCGACTCTACCAAAAATACAAAAATAATTAGCCAGGGATGGTGGTGCACACCTGTTGTCCCAACTACTCAGGAGGCTGAGGTGGGAGGATCGCTTGAACCTGGGGAGTTGGGGAGGTTGCAGTGAGCCAAGATTGCACCATTGCACTCCAGCTTGTGTGACAGAGTAAGACCCTGTCTCAAAAAAGGAGAAATATTTTTAATTCAAAGACATGGTTTTCTTAAAATAAAAGGAAATAATATTGGCTCTGCCTTGGACCTTTCCAAAAAAAAAAAATATACAAATAACCAACTGTGTTACCTGAAGGCTATGCACTATGGGTTAATGTCCATTAAGAACCAAGTTGAAGCCACAGTGCTGAGGCCAAGCCAACATGTCATTAAGAAGGTCATAGAGTTCCCAAAGCCTCCATTCCAAATGTGACTAAAAGCATTAAATTTATGGAGTGTTATTAAATGTTCCCATACAGTTTGGAAAAATAAATGTTTTTGACAAAGTAGAAGTACAAACCATTTACCAGATTTCCCATTTCCTAGAAAAAAAATAGCTGAATTGCTCCCTGAGTTAATTAATGGCCACATTTTTAGATCAGAATTTAAGTAGAGAAGTATTAATTAAAAAAAATACACTAAAGGGAATGGATTTGGATTATGGAAGCCAATATACTATTATAACTCCTCTTATGACAAATAGATAAATGACTTGGAAAATGAAATGTTTCTGTCAACATGAAACTTATCAATTGTTTTGAAAAGGGAACACACATCATATTTTGTTTCTGGGAAGTGCACCAGAAAACACAAGCTTTCCTGGAGATCAAAGCTGCAAGGCTGCATACAAAGGACTAAAAATGATAGGGACAAGGAAATCCAATTGTTTGATGCTTATATGAAAACCAGCAAATTATGGTCAGCCTCATCCACTATGTCCCTTAATAACCTTAAATCCAAAAGGAACATCATGTTAAAATTAAAACTCCCACTGGGAAGCGAATGTGGTTGTAAACACTCTAAGGTTAGTTCAACCTGTGTTTGAAATTCTACTTCTTAACTCAGGGAACTTGGGCAAGCTTTGACCCACTTGAGTCATGCAACTTCAACTAGAACAGTATCTTCTTCTTTGTGCTGTAAGGATTGAAAATGCAGCATCTGGTTTACTGAAAGTACTCAATGCCAACTCTGGCAAACTCTGATAGGGATTACAAATTTCTTACTTGCCAATTATATCCTTAAACACGTTTGAGGATTTTTCTGGAAAATATATGGGCTAAATATTTCTGAACACAAATGGTTAAATTCTAGTTCTTTTCATATACCTGGTGTTCAAATATCAGCTTATTAAAATTTATTTTATGAATAAGAATCTTTTTCTTCATCTCATTGAAACTAAGCTCCTGCCTTCTAGAATTTCCAGATTCTTCATTTTAGATGAAGTATTCATATACTTTTAGCTTTGATCCTTTTTTCTGAAACTGAAGGAAAGGAGCACATGAAAATAAAAATCTAGAGGTCACCTGAAGTCTTCTTTGCTCTTACATATTTGCAGTATATATTTGCACTATATATCTGAATTTATGTTTCTCCTTTCTTCTTTTCCCAAAGTCTGAGAGAATGTTTCAATCCCTTCATTTCTTGGCCAAATTTCTGTCTCCTCCTCTAGAAGGGCCTATTCTAATTACTGACCACACATTTCATGTATGTGTAAGTGTCTAACAATTATTCCTCCATGCCACTGATGAGAAATCATATGAATTGGTTTCCCACATGAAAGTGGTTCTTTCTTCAGATCCCGCCATTTCTGTCTTTCTCCTAATCGTTCAGAATTGAATTTTCTCATTCTTTCTCCTTTTCCTACCAAAAGAATGTTTATATTAAGAGCAATTTATATATACAGCTTCTCTGAGTCTGCTTCATCAAATGCCAAAGGAAGAACCAATGAGCAATCATTCATTCCTTTCTACATTTATTCATACAACAAATATTTACTGGGTGTCTCCTATGTGCTGGAGCCCTGCTTTCTTAAATTTTTCAATTTTAAGGGGAAAATAAATACAATTCCTTCATTAAAGAAGCATGATGTGTAGAGTTTAATCATAAGGCAACCACATTTTTGTCTTGTAGTATCTCCTTCAGTTTATTGGATGGGAGCTGAGTCTTCCTCTGCTCCTGGGATAGCCAGTTTTATTTAATAGTCAAAATGTGAACGTTATGAAAAATTGAGGAGCCTTTCATTATCAAGTCTGTTGTAGGTGGAAAACTGCTGCTAGGGTATGAGGGAGTGGCAAGAAGTCCTTTTTTTAATCATTTTTTTCTCAATTTATACTTCTCCTCCTCCTCCTCAACTTGTGAATCTGCTAACAGACACGAAGAAATGGAGCAGCAAAGTCCTATTGTGACTAGTAGTACTGTCACAAGCTGGCAGTACACTTGCCTCTTTCAGTGGTTCAAAGCTGCCCCCTTCTCTTTTTAGCATATTAAAGCTTATTCAGAGATTCCCCCTTCCCAGTTAGGGACTTGTCACCTGGAATTCCCTTTAGTAATGCTGATGTCACCTTCTTTGGCTCTAGAAATCCAGAAGTCATTTCTAGCTTCTTTATACACATCCATTTTACTCATCTGGGCAGCCTCCTTGTGGAGTATCTAAATTCACCCTGTGCCTAATCTGTCTCACGTGGGGCTCATCTCTGGTCCACAGGAAACACTAACACACACTTTGCCCCAACACCACTTCCTGCGCTGGCAAGTCACTAAAGTTTTTTTTTTTTTTTTTTTCGTTTTTATAAGGCAGGGTCTCCTTCTGTCACCCAGGCTGGAGTTCAGTGGCGCAATCATGGCTCACTGCAGCCTCAACATCCCCGGCTCAGTCAATCCTCTCACCTCAGCCTCCTGAGTAGATGGGACTACAGATGCTTGCCATCGCACTCAGCCAATTTTTGTATTTTTTTGTAGAGATGGGACTCAAGTGATCCACCCACCTCTGCCTCCCAAAGTGCTGGGATTACAAGCATGAGCCATCGTGCCTGGCCTAGATTTTTGAAGTGAAGTAAGACACCAATTCATAGTATCCCCTCCCCCAGTTGTGGGGGATATGGTCTGTGCTCTCTCACTGGCCTTAGGAAAGTGTCCCTTTCTTGATTTAAGGTGAAAAAAGAAGTAACCTGAGCTAGATAGTGGGTCTATCACAGTGCTGTGTTGGTAAATATTTAACAAGGAGCTCTCTAAAAATAATGGATATACACATGTATGAAATTTATTATAAATTTTGCTAATAAAAAGAGGTATAGCACACAACTCACAGTCAATAATAAAATATATAACACTCTATTGGAAATCACACGGTTAATTCTTATAGAAGGAGATTTTGTACCTGTAGACAATCTATAATTGGAACTGATAAACATGTATAATTCCAATGTGGGTATTGGTCTGTATTTTCACTTACAGTAATGAGTAATATGAAACTGAAACAGTGAAAAAGTATATCAAAAGTTTACTTGCTCTCAATTATGTGACTGAGTTTTTATTATATTAGCTAGTTTTAGAATACTAGAAAAATTCTTTGATTTTTGTGCTATTCACAATGGTATAGCTACTGACACAACACTAAGCTTAGTCTGCATTATTAATATTTTCTCAATTACTTTTTAAGTTGAACTTATTAACAAACAATAAATCAAACCTTAATCTATAGAGTTTGCTAATTTCTTGACGTAAACAGTTCCATCATGGCTAATTTCATGCACAATGTAATGTTACCGAAAACAGAGTTGGGAAGATATGCAGTAAGTAATACATCACTATGTATGTAATCTTCCTACCAGTTGACTTAGGTTACCTCAAGAGCATAGATAATAACAAAACATAACAAGATACTTAAGAAGTGATAGTTTTGCATATTTATTATCTTTGTTTTAATATAACATTGATTATAACTTTATATCATTCAATTTGTGAAATAATGGAACTCCAATGGCTACCTGAAAAAAATTTTCCCTAAGTTATCTCCTAATCTTCATTTTTCTGATTCTTTTATTTCCTCTTTGTGGATGAGGAACTTTTACAGTCAACCACATGACTCCCTAGTCCTACTTTGAAAGCTCCTTTCCTCTTGTTCACTTTGTAAAATAATATTTCCCAACTAAAACTTTCATTCTAACATCCTGCTACAAAAATAGATGAATAAGACATCTATCACTCAGATCGTGATAAGCGCTGTGCTGAGGGTTTTTTAAAATGATGGTATGATAAAGAATGACAGATGGGGGTGACTATGTAGAATATGTTGTCAGAGAAGATCTCTCTAAAGACATGTCATTCAAGCTGAGACCTGATTTACAGGAAGGAGCCAATTATGTGAAGGTATAGAGGAGTTTTCAGGAAAAGGGAACAACAGAGGACCCAAGAGACCCAAGATCTCATTTCCAATGTACTTTGAGTGTGGTGAATCCTGGAGTAGGAGAAGAAATCAGGAAGTTAAGACAGGTTCACAATATGCAGAGCCTTGTAACTACTATAGGTGGTTTGGACTTTACTCTATGTGTCATGGGATGCTCTTGGAGTGTTTAAAGCATGGGAGTGACATAATCTAATTTACATTCTTAAATATTCTTCATGTGCTTGTTTAGAGATTGAGTTAGAGGAAGGCAAGAGTGGAAAGCTAAGTGACTAGCTAGGATTCTCTTACACAAATTCAATCAGAAGACAATGACAAACTAGGATGCTGATAGTGGAGACAGAGAGGAGCGGACAAATTAGACATATATTTTTCAGGCAAAGATGAAAGCAAATTGCAAATGAATTGAATGTGAGTTTTAGGAGAAAAGAAATGAGAATGATGCCCAGGTTTGAAATGTGAGCCATCCAGTGAATGATAGTATCATATCATTTGCTGAAATGTGGACAGCTGTGGACCACCTGCGGTTGGAACAGGTTTCAGTGGAAAAAAAAAAAAACCTGGATTTTTGTATGCCTACATAATGCCAAGACTATGCCAAGTGGAAATGACAAGTTGAGAGTGGCAAATATTAAGTCAAACTATGTGAAACTGACATTTTTGTAGACCAAAAATGATAGAATACTGGTAATTTTATAGAATGTTCTTTAATATGCATTTGAAGCCCAGTGGAAAAGTCAGAGACACATAAAGATGCTATCCACCTCACGAGAAGATGCAATCTGCTTCATGAAGATTACGTAACCCTTAGGAATTGTGTAATTTATAAACATTATAGCGACTATAGCTTATTTGTAACACATTCATATATAGTCATACCTCTTGATATAACCAATAACAATAACTATTGTAACAATGTGTTACAATAACTATTTGTAATACATTCATATATAGTAATACCTCTTGATATAACCAATCAGAGAATTGGTTATATAACCAATATGAGAATTCAGAATGTATAAGGGGTTTCCTTTAATGCTTTCCTTTGACTTCCAGGCATTTCTTCACATTTATGAAGACCAATTTAGAATTCACATGCCTCAGTGGCAGCTAAGCACCATGAAAGGAGAGTCACCATGCAGTCATCTTTGCAGTTTTATAAAATACGGCATGCGTTGCACTGAATTCTCTTTCTGAGTACTGGTAGTCTTCCAGTTTATACTCCAGATAATCTCATGCATCATTTAAGGGTGAAAAAAAATTATGGTTTTACTATTCTGTTTGGGTTTGATTTGCACTAAAGTTTCACATATATAAAAATCATATATACTTTTTAACTGTTAAAGTGATTGTGTGTCATTAATCTTGGTGGTAAATAAGCTATTGACTTAGAAGAACTTTCCTTGTGCAGTTTATTTCTTCTTCCTGAAATAAATTATCCTCTCAAAACAAAGAAGAGTATATAGTACTTTTGAGCAATGATATGATAGACTTTATTGGAGCACAAATAAATGCATAACATAACATATAAATGCAAGGTACATTATTATAATTGTCAGTATCTTAACTCCAATATATTCAATCACTCATACATCTCAATTTTTCCTTTAAAGTCTCTCTAGCATGTGCCCCTACCTTTCTCTTCCCCCATCATTCCAGCACAGTATCCTCTCCTCATGCCTGGATTACTGACGCTGTCCTCTAATGGGTCTATCTATTACCCATCTTTCCTTCTTTCTTTCTTCTTTTTTTATTTTTTTATTTTATTGCTTCTGGATTTTGAGTTATAGTTAGAAAGGCTTTCTCATACGAAGGTTGAAAATGAATCCCCCAGGCGCCATGCTTTTTTCTAGGACTTTTATGGGTTCCATTCTCTCTCTCTCTCTCTTCTTTCTTCTTCTTCTTCTTCTTCTTCTTTTCTTCTTCTTCTTCTTCTTCTTCTTCTTCTTCTTCTTCTTCTTCTTCTTCTTCTTCTTTTCTTCTTCTTCTTCTTCTTTAAGTTCTGGGATACATATGCAGAACGTGCAGGTTTGTTACATAGGTATACACGTGCCATGGTGGTTTGCTGCACCCATCAACCTGTCATCTAATTAGGTATTTCTCCTAATGCTAACCTTCCCCCAGGTCCCTACACCTCAACAGGCCCCAGTGTGTGATGTTTCCCTCCCTGTGTCCATGTGTTCTCATTGTTCAACTCCCACTTGTAAGTGAGAACATGCGGTGTTTGGTTTTCTGTTCTTGTGTTAGTTTGCTGAGAATGATTATCCTGCCACTCCAATTTTCCTGTTCTCGTTGTCATCATCAGTGACTAATGACACCACATGCATGGCTCACTACAGACTTCTCTGTAGGTCAGGCATAGAAATAACTGCTTCGCAAAGGCATTCATTCCCATGTATATGAATCAATTACGTGAAAAGCATTTCTTATTCTCTAAGTTTCAGACCAGTAATCAGAGAGCTTCTTTATTTACCCAGGAGGACAAAGTACTGTATTAGTGAAAATATTCCCAATCTGGAAACATGTTAGACTTTGGGCATTTCTTGTGAATTTTTAAAATGGAATGAATGTTCGAATTCACACAAGGAGTACTTGAGAGCTGAAAGATAAATGAAAAACACGAATTCCTCCGTAATAAAAGTAAGTCATGAGTTTAACGGTTTTCAGATTTCAGTTCTCAATATTATCTGAGGTTAAATAGCTAAAAATGCAGCAAAATAATCTTTTTGTTTTTGTCCTTTATATTCCTTCTCTTTCCTCTTTTTCTTTTTATCACAGTCTTCCTTTTTTATCCCCTGTGGAGACCAGTGAGTAGCAAAATGTAACTGTTTTCTAATAGAAATGAATTTTTCATTGTTCAAATGTAACACACTTAAAGAAATGAACATTAAAAATAAGAATAAAGGCCGGGCCCGGTGGCTCATGCCTGTAATCCCAGCACTTTGGGACGCCGAAGCGGGCGGATCACGAGGTCAGGAGATCGAGACCATCCTGACTAACACGGTGAAACCCTCTCTACTAAAAATACAAAAAATTAGCTGGGCGCCGTGGTGTATGCTTGTAGTCCCAGCTACTCCGGATGCTGAGGCAGGAGAATAGCTTGAACCCGGGAGGCGGAGCTTACGGTGAGCGGAGATGGTGCCACTGCGCTCCAGCCTGGGCGACAGAGCGAGACTCCGTCTCAATAAATAAATAAATAAATAAGAATAGAACATTAAAATAAAAATAGAAGTTGGCATGATATTGTGGGTATATCACTGAGTTGGAAGTCAGATCATTTGAATTTTTGTCTTAGTCTTATGGGTAACTAGTTGTCTGATTTGAACTAGTTAATTCATTTCTCTAGTTTATGAGTTTCTTCGTCTGTAAAATAGGAATGGTTTCAAAAATCTTATCTAGCATTAACATTTTCTAATCCCCTAATCTCTCACTTTCTGCTAGAAGTAATTTTGTAGCAGCAAATTAGACAATGCTAGTGGCTTAGTGTTTTCTCACAGACCCAGTGGTAGTAGGAAGGTGACAATATGGAATAAGACTGCCTTTACTGAAATTAGCGGCATTATCTATAATACTCACTTTTGGCAATAAGGCATATAAAAATCTGTTTTGATTACTATCTCTTCACTTTTATTTTCCAGCAATAAATACAATTTTAGGCAGCTCTGCACTGACCCAGTGAGTCAATGCAGAGATACTGATGTCTGTCCTTCTTCCCCATCTCAGGATATCCAACCATCTCCTGACCAATTGAAGGGTCCAGCCTCTCTCCGTATCCAACCTGCTTCCTTCTCCTTACACTGCTGACATTTATATACTTTTCTAGGCTCTTAAGCATCCAAAGAGTCATAAAATTATCTAATATTCTGTAACTCTGTCTTCTATTCATCACCTACCAATCCAAAATTGCCACAAATACAAAGTGGAGAATACTGAAGCAAGTATTAATAACAACTATTAACAATATTGCCTGTCTCTTAACCCACTCTGACAAGTTCTCAAGGATGGCTAGATATGCCTGAATCATTTGGTAAACATGGACCTTATGGCCTCAAAAAAGTTTCCAGTTAAACTAGACAATGCTTAAGGAGCACTGAGATAGCCTTGAAATGAACATATGTCGATGCATTCATTACTGTTGTTGTAGAGGGAGGTAAACAGGCATTGGAAAAAGACAGACCTGGGTTTGAATAGTGATTAGCTGGATAACCTTGAGAAATTTGCTCGCTTCTCTGAAACACAATTTTATTATCTGTAAAAAGGGCCTAAAACTAGCCTCATAGGGTTATGAGAATTAAATTAAATGAGCTAAAATGTATAAAATGTATAAAATGCCCAGCACAGTACTCAACATGCAATAAGCATGCAAGTCAGATTTTTTTTTCTTTTAACAAAATAAAGAAACAAATGAAAAGCTCCAGAAAGCTAACTCTGGTCAACTTCTGGTTAACTCAAAGTTCAGAAGAAGTTGAGAGGTATCTGATCCAAGTCTTTAATACTCATTTTAATAACCTCACAAATTACTGTTTGGCTCAGATTCTGCTTCTGCAATGGGTGAATCTTGGCATACTAAGATTTTTCCCAAGGTTGTTCTTATTCTTGCTTCATAATTAGAAGCTGCCATACCAAATTACTGCACAATTACAGCACCTGAGTCTTTCTTGGAGCCCTTTCAATTAAAATACTAGCTGGAATTGGGGAGGCTTAATTTTCTTCACCTTGTTGTTCCAAATCAATAGTGGATTATTTGACCTTATATAGGGATGATAGTTTCAAGTTCCGGGTATCTCACAGGTGTATCTATAATCCACATGACTTTATTATGTCAGTAAGTGTTATGCTATTGAGTAGACCAATAGACTTTAAAATAATGATAAATTATGAAGCACTTGATGGATGGACTTTCTGAGTTAAATAATTTGGTTGCATCAAGAGGAATGATTTATATAGACAGTTGAAACATTTACTTGAATTATAGAAGTAAAGACTGGCAATACTTTGCAAAATGCAAGAGTACAAAAGTAGAGGCAGGAAATAATGAAAGCTCATCCAATGCCAGGCCATTTTCTGAACAAATTAGCCCCTCTTTTAAGTCGGGAAGCACTAATGCCAAAGCAATCCATCCTCATGATGAGCAAGTGTCTGGTCTTCATTGTGCACTAGTTTAGGGCAAAGCCATGAATTTTGACTAACACCCGCAAGGCAAACGACATAACTTTTAAGGATTTTCCCTTTATTATTACCAGCAAACATGATTAATGAACATCCTAGCCAGTTCTCTGAATCTTATCTCTGATAGTTATAAATGCAATGATGTATGTACATATGTTTAAGTTTGTGTAACACGGGAGAGTGGGAAGTTTCAGGAAATGAAATTGAAAACATCTCTTTCTTGCTCAGGAATAGTGGTAGTCTATTCTTTCAGAATAGAGTTTCCAAAGATCAGTTATATCAACTGTCTGTACAATCTTAAAACATAACTGTATGACAGAAGAACACATAGACTCAGGGTAAGCTGGCACCAAGGAAAGCTGTGTTCTCTTCTTCAAATGAATCTTACGTGGAAGGTAAACATGTAAAGATATAAATAGCATTATTCTGGTTGAAAGTGGGCTTGGTGTAGTTGAAAACTAGAAAAGAGAATTTGGGGACCATGTAAGACTATATATACACATACACACATATAAGTGATTATATATACATATAAGTGATATAATCATATAAGTGACTTATATAATCATATAAGTGATAACAAATATATATGTATAATTATATATGTATATATGTATATATGTGATTAGATATAAGGGATTGTATTATAATCACATAAGTGATTATATATACATATAAATGATACAATCACTTATATGTGTGTATGTGTGTGTATATATATAAATGTGTGCATATATATATAGAAGTATACACATATTTCCCTTTGAATCTATGAGTTTCAAAAATAATGAGAATAAAGAGAATGAGATAAAGGCAACAATGTGCATTTTCCAGAGCTGACAAAAGACATGAATTCTCATATTAGAGGGAAAACAAACAAACAATAAACAAATTAACAAAAGAATAAACACTGAAATAAGATAAACAAATGAAAATTCAGACATGGCAAAATGAAGTTACAACACATGAATGTAAAAGATGAAAATGTTACAAGCTACAAGGAAAAGTACTGTAAATATTTACAAAAAATGTCAAAATATAAATATACAATGTTCATGGATTGGAGGACTCAATTTCAAAAATTATCAATTATCATCAAATTAATCTATAAATTCAATGGCATTTCAATAAAAATCCAAAAAGTTTCTTCTTGAAACATGCCAAAAAAACGCTGGGTGCAGTGGCTCACGTCTGTAATCCCAGCACTTTGAGAGGCCAAGGTAGGAGGATCACTTGAAGCCAGGAGTCAGAGACCATCCTGGGCAACAAAACGAGACCCCACTGCTACTAAAAATAAAAATACTAACTAAGTGCAATGACACACGCCTGTAGTCCAAGCTACTTGGGAGGCTGAGGCTGGCGGATTGCTGGAGCCCAGGAGTTTCAGAATGCAGGGAGCTATGATGGTGCCACTGCCTTTCAGCCTGGGTGACAGAACAGCACCCTGTCTCTAAAAAGAAAAAGAGAAAAGGAAAAAGGCAAATAATTCTGTAATTCACCTACAAGAGAAAATCTCAAGAATATTTAAATCAGTTTTGAAGATAATAAATAACATACACAGAATTTTGCCCTTCCAGACATCAAGGTTATAAAACTACAGTCACTGAAAGTTTAAATCTGGAGTAGAGTTAAGTCAATGTAACAAAAAGAGGTCACAGAAATAGTGTTGTACATTTATAGAAACATGGCCCATCAAAGAATTCTGGCCAGGTGAGGTTAATAGGCTAAGTAGGTATAGAAACATTTTAACCTTTTTAGAAGAATCTATAGGACTGATAGGAAAATTTTATAAAATTGTGATAGAAAAGGATTTTTTTTTAGGGTCTTCCCCTGTGGCCCACGCTGGAGTGCAATGGTGTGATCACAGTCCACTGCAGCCTCAATCTCTGGGTCTCAAGCAATCCTCCTGCCTCATCCTCCCAAGCAACTGGGACTATAGGCATGCATTACCACATATGGCTAATTTTTTTATTTTTTATAGAGACGGGGTCATGCTTTGTTACCCAGGCTATTCTCTAACTCCTGGCCTCAAGTGATTCTCCCACCTTCACCTTCCAAAGCACTGGGATTACAGACATGCATTACCATATCCAGCCTGAGAGGGATTTGTGAAGACACAAATGGCAGAAACCATAAAGAAGATCTGTACATTTTTTCCATAATAAAATTTAAAACATAATTTTAAAAATCTGTCTCCATGGACAAAGTTAAAAGAGCAGCTTTTTGGCAACACACATAATTATTATACCAAATGCGTAAGGAACTCTTATATTGTAGCTAGAAAAAAGACATTAACCTACTAGGGTAAAAAATGAGCAATGAACATAAAGGCAGTTCACAGAAAGAAAACCAACGGACACTAAGTGAGAAAGTATCTTACTAGAAATAAGGGAAATGCACTTGAAAGCTCCAGTGAGATGCTATTTTATACTCATTCAATTGTAAAAATTAAAGTCTGAATATACAGTACCACTGTTGGATGCCAAAAACCCTGAACCCTCACACAATGTTGAGAAGAATGTAAACAAGTACAACTACTCGGATAATAACTTGGCTTTTATGAATACAGTTGGAGATGTGCATACTCTGTGAGCCTCAAGTACACTTTTAGTTACATTCCAGCCTAGTTCAACTCTTAAAAATGTGTGCAAAGATATTCCCTGTCCCGCTACTTGACCTAGTGAGTGAGTGGAAGGTACGTTAGTATTTATCCATAGAGATGAAATGAATTGATTAAATGTGACATATTCATAATATAGAACTTCATCAGGCAATTAAACGAACTAGAAACTATATGTATTAACACACACAAAAAAATAAAATGTGATGAAACAAGATGGTTAATGACATTTGTGGTAAAGTATTTATGAAAATTTTCATAAACACCCAATTAATACAATATGTATTTTAATGGCAGACTCTACATATGTAGTAAAAGCATAAAAACAGACAGGAATTATACATACCAAAAAAGAATGTTGTGTTTGAGAAGAGAACAAGAGAAATATGTCTGGGAGGGTTTTAAAAAAGGGATTTCAATGTTTCCTATTATGTTTTATTTCTTTTATTTACTATTCAATAAATTCACTCTAGGTGCTTTTTAAAAAATATTTATCCATTTCTAAAATTTGATGATAATACAAGAACCAAAGAAAACCCTTGGCTATCCCCCTAGATTGGCTGCATGTAAAATATGTAGCATTTTCTTACAATTTTAGAGGGTTGCTAACATTATAAAAACTATCCATCCATACTTAGGATTCCCTTGTTAGAGGTTTCACAAACCTCACCCCCGAGGGTCATCTATCAGTTCCTTTTACTATAGCACTGTTGGTGGTCTTTTCTCACCGCCAGTTTAAGTGATTATTAAACTGTTTTCAGCAGAACTTTGTTTCAAAGCAAATGAAAACACAATCTAACATTGTAAAGTAGAGAAAAGTTAACTTATTCTGGATAAAGCAGTTATGAGTAAATTGTCCCAGGTAAATCGGCTTCCCACTTATTCTGGAAATTGTCTCTGAAACCTCTAAGATGATACTAGGGCTACAAGATTTGAAAACCACTATATTAATATCTTATACTGAAAGGCAAGCCGTGATTAAGAGCCCAGTCAATCATCAAACTATCCTATTCTGCTCAGGTTTCCAACATTAACAAGTTCAACGGTGAAATAAAATGAAGAAAAACAAAGTGCCAGTGTTTTGTTTGTTTCATTTTGAGAGACTTATGAATATTACAAAAGCACTGAGCAATTTTTAAAGATGACTTAGGCATTGAAAATTGAACCAGGTAACTTGTGGATGGAAGGCATCAGCAAACACGTACTGAATGTGTGTCTGTATGCACACTATTAAGTCTAACAGAAACCTCACTATATTTACAGTTAAAACTTAAGACAATATGGACATATAGGTTTCATTTTCTTTTGCTCCCAGGAAGCTCAGAGCCTAACTATAAAAATCATAATAAATTACATTGAGTCTCTTGGTTAACACCCTACCTTATGCTTTTTTTCTTCTTTTTTGCTTGTGTTCTGATTTTTCATCTCTATTCATAGTTTAAAAAATCTAGGTGGTCTTATTGTAAAAAGCTTCAAATTCCTTTTAGAAAGGGATGTGAGTATAAATAAGGAAGAAGGCATCTTATTTTCATTAGATACAAAATTTTCATTCTAGTCTCAGTCTCATACAATAGCTGTTTTATGAGTATCTGTGAATTTGCCATTTACTTCTTCAACTGCATCAACTGTGTTTTTTTGGTGGTATACATTTTTAATGACACTCCAATTTTTATTTTCTGTTGGATAAACTGATGACAACATCGGTCAATAAAATGATACGGAAAATAAAATTTAATTGGGCAGTAAGCTTCAGAAGATTTAAAGGTCTTTTACCTCTCAACCAGCTCACCACCATAGAAATATTGGTTCTTATTTAAATTAAACATCAGTGTGAAAATGTCAATTGGAGTATGTCTTCCTTTTTATAAATGCTAGTTAATGAAGCTCAGACTTATATTTTTCAGAACTAAAAAGTGCATTCCGGTTTTACTTCTCTTGCAAATTTAGAACTAAAGAGTATACAATAAGCACACATCCCATAAGAGCTCACTAGTGAAGGATGAACACAACTGTAAGCCAATGAATGACTTCAAATAATTATAGTGGCTTCATCCCCAATTTATACCAAGTATTCCATTCTTGGTTTCCGATTTTTCTTAATAATGGAAAGGTAAACTTACTTAGCCACAGAGTCAGTCATCTAACTTCATTATAAAATTCCAAGGTATATATACTAAATAGTTTCATCTTGGCATGCATTTTCTCTTTTTCTAAAAACCAGATGAGTGATTTTAGGCTGCAATCAGCAAAACAGAGGTCAGAGATTTTTAGAATTAATTTGCATTTCATTATGAAATGATTCCAGGTGCAAGAATTAAAATGCCTCATTTCGCTTCACAATCTTTATTTAAAATTCCATTTCTATTTTCATTCCTGTAGAAATGACATCCTACACTCATTTATGTTTTGTTTGTTTGAGGAAAAAGAACTCAGTCTACTGGGACCTAATTATCGGAACCTAATTCTAATTACAGTCTTTTAAATCAGCGCTGTAGGCTTTCCTCCTCTCCACTTCTTTTTGAAAAGGGCCCATTTATATTGTTCAGAACACTTTCCACGTTAGACACTTCTATTTATAGATACCATCTACCAAGGGTTTTGTAGCTATGTAATCTCAGTTTGCCAAACAACTTTATGCTCATTTGAACTAAGGAATTTCTTTGTAATTTAAACATGCAGGGTAAGAAATGCAAATATAAAACATACACTAGACTTTTTTGTTGAGATAAAACATAGCATTTTTCCGTAAAATCTTATTTTTGCCAAAAGATATAAAGAGAGCTACTAATAGAGCATGTTGACTATAGATGTTTAAATAAAATGCACAAAGCTTGATCATTATTATTAAACAGTCAGAAGTCTGCTGTCAAAACGGTATTTTCCCACTAACCTTTGAACTGGTAAAAAGAATAGGCAATAAATTCAACTAGCAACTTTACAGCACATGTAAAGATAATTACTTTCAATTTTCCATTTTATTATTTTTATATCTCATTTTATAACATAGCTATTTGCTCTTGTAAAATAATAAATATTTAGTCCAAAGGCTCTAATTTTTTCTCACTTAGTAGCCATTGACTTATTAAATATTAATGCTTAATTGTTACTCATCTCTAGTGAGTCAATATGGTATCATCTCAAATACCAAACAATGAAAACAGAATCTCTCCTATCAGGAACCATTATAATGGCACAATTCATACCGGACATACACCTTATTCACATATACTAAGATATGCATGACAAACAAGTACTGCAGAATAACAAAGATTAATCAGCTCATCAGGCAATGACGTATCCCGCTACTAAAATGACGGCAGTTCTTCCCACGGTCTAGCCACAAGAAATATATCAAACACTAATGAACCCACGTAAAGGTATTAACAACTCAGTTTGAAACTAGCAACTGCAGTTTGAGCCTAGACACAAAGACTGTATCTCTATTAAAAAAAAAAAAAGTTTGTGATTGGGCTGGGTGTGGTGGTGGCTCACGCCTGTAATCCTAGCATTTTGGGAGAACAAGGAGGGTGGATCACTTGAGGTCAGGAGTTAGGGACCAGCCTGGCCAACAAGGGGAAACCCCTCTCTACTAAAAATACAAAAACTAGCCGGGCGTGCTGGCGCGCTCCTGTAATCCCAGCTACTCCGGAGGCTGAGGCACGATAATCTCATGAACCCGGGAGGCGGAGGTTGTAGTGAGCCAAGATCATGCCACTGCACTCCAGCCTGGGCAACAGAGCGAGACCCCGTCTCTGTCGCTCTCTCTCTCTCTCTCACACACACACACACACACACACACACACACACACACGGAGAAAAAGAAAAAAAAAGTTTGTGATTGGTAGAAGAGAAAATAGATATTCTTTGGTCAACTTTTTGGGCAAACGAAGTTTAGAGGTTTTTGTTAAGTTGTAGTATGTGTTTCTTCTCTTCCTTAAGAAACTTCTTTAAGACAATGGCCTTACAAATTACTTAGAAAAGGCATAACTACTTGGAGGGTCGTTAAAGAACGCCAATTGCTGGCTCTGCCTCCGCAGTGCTCTTACTCAGTAGGCGGGGGGGCAGGCCTGAGAGTCTGCATTCCCAAGAAGTACTCAAAGGATGCGGATTCTGACGTTCCAGCAACCACATTTTCAGAACCAGTGAGTTTATGAATGCATTTTATAGTTTTATTGGATCTTTTTCTTTTCCATATGACAATTTCATCTCAAGATACTAGTGTTCCCTACAATATATTTTGAGAAATGTGTTTTATGGTCCTCTGGCTGAAAGGAAACCTTAGGTTGAAAAAATACTGTGGAAACAAATGAGGACAAAAGTGCTCCCTTCACTTCTAATAGCACATTTTAGAAAAACTGCGAGACCTCTAAAATTGAAAACATATATAAAATATAGTTTAAAAAGGTATTTACCTTTTCATTGCAATTATGACAAAAAATACTGAAATTGCTTCTAACATATACATGTAGTATTTTTAATGCAGAAGATTAAAAATAACAAACGATATAATTTCTTTGTGGACATAAGGAAATGTCAAATTCCTCAGGTCCACAATATATATTGTTTAAAAACAAAACAAAACAAAACAAAAATTGCTTTTATAATTTTATAATCAGGGCTTTCTTAGGAGAAAATAGAATTAGAAAAAAAATTAAAACCTTTCTATACTTAAAATATCCTGAATTTCTTTTTTCTTGGTAGAAATCTTTGAAGTGTACATTGGCTCCTTGGGCTTTGCTGTGAAGGTGTTTGAAAATCTGTTTATCTAAAGATACTTATGTTAATGAACACCTAGTAGTGCTGCAAATTGATACCACTGAAGAAAATAATATGGTAAAAATGAATAATATTCATAATGTTTGATTCTCCCAAGAATTTATTACAATTAAATAATTCAAAAGAAAAAAATGAGTAGAAACTGTTTCTGATAAAATCAGTAATTTTGGGGGCCGGGCACGGTGGCTCACGCCTGTAATCCCAGCACTTTGGGAGGCCGAGGCAGTGGATCACGAGATCAGGAGTTTGAGACCACCCTGGCCAAGATGGTGAAACCCCGTCTCTACTAAAAATGCAAAAATTAGCCGGGAGTCGTGGCACGCGCCTGTAGTCCCAGCTACTCAGGAGGCTGTGGCAGGAGAATCACTTGAACCCAAGAGGGGGAGGTTGCAGTGAGCCAAGATCACGCCACTGCACTCCAGCCTTGGCGACAGAGTGAGACTTTGTCTCAAAAAAAAAAAAAAAATCGGTAATTAAAAAAAAAATTTAAACAAGTTAAATGTCTCTAAACAAGGAAACAGTTAATAGATTAAAGACATTAAATGGATGGATTAGTGTGTCAAGACAAAACAGGAAAGTTATGAAGGATGTGACAATATGGGAGGCATTTACATAATAATGCTACATTCAAAAATAAACCTCAGGCTGGGCATGGTGGCTCATGCCTGTATTCCCAGCACATTAGGAGGTGGAGGCTGGAGGATCGTTTGAGACCAGGAGTTTGATGCTACAGTAAGCCAAGATCACGCCACTGCACTCCAGCCTTGGCGACAGAGTGAGACTTTGTCTCAAAAAAAAAAAAAAAATCGGTAATTAAAAAAAAAATTTAAACAAGTTAAATGTCTCTAAACAAGGAAACAGTTAATAGATTAAAGACATTAAATGGATGGATTAGTGTGTCAAGACAAAACAGGAAAGTTATGAAGGATGTGACAATATGGGAGGCATTTACATAATAATGCTACATTCAAAAATAAACCTCAGGCTGGGCATGGTGGCTCATGCCTGTATTCCCAGCACATTAGGAGGTGGAGGCTGGAGGATCGTTTGAGACCAGGAGTTTGATGCCAGCCTGGGCAACATAGCAAGACACCTTCTCTACAGAAACTAAAAAATAAAAAATAAAGAATAGCCAGGCATGGTGGCGTGTGCCTGAGTCCCAGCTACTTGGGAGGCTGAGGCAGGAGGATTGATTGAGACTAAGAGTTAGATACTGCAGCGAGCTATGATTGCACCACCGTACTCCCCAGCCTGAGCAACAGAGTAAGACCCTATCTATTAAAAAATAATAAGTAGACCTCACAATTACTTCTTTGTTCCGATAACACTATAACAAGAAGGGCTAGAAAGAAAGGACAACAGTTGAATTTTGATACTGAGAATGTGGATGATTTTGATTTTTTTTTCTTTAAAAAGATGTGTCAATGTTATTTTAACAAATGTGAACATTTTTTAAATGTCTCTATCAAAATGTTAATTCCCCACACAAAAAAAAGTGTCACCTTAATTTTCTGGCAGATGATATTAATAGCAGAAAGCCCAGAGCATGGTAGAGGCTTCTGAGGATACTAGTAGGGGTAAAAATCACTGAGAAAAAGGAGATTGGAAGCTTCCATAACTTAATTTTCTTCTGAATGTCTTAAACAAGACCTCAATGGATACATACAGTTGGCCCAAGCTGGAAAATGTTCAAGAGTGGGAAGATGCATTCTCTGCTCCAGAGACGGCTGAAATTTTAAAAAATAATAATAATCCCTCTCTGTTTTCTTCTGCCTCCACCTTTGGCTGCATGTCAGTCATCATCCTACATTCCTATATCTCTATTACTTGAGCAGTTCCCTCTTGAGTTTAAAGCAAGTAAAGGTTTTTGTCCACTTGAACAATCACTCTGGAGCCTGACATTTCAATTACTTTTCCTTATTTTCCTTCATCTTAGAATAAGCTAAAGGTAAGAGAAATATATTCGACTGTTTTTCTTAGACATAATGTTAGACCATTTTGTCTTCCTTTAACTGCAACCAGGTTAAATTTTTAATTATGTAATCAATTTTCTCTTTTTTAAAGAAATGTACTTTATCAAATCAAAATTAAAAGCTCTTGATATAATTAAAAATCAGCATAAGATTAGTGATCCTGCTGATTACAAACAATATTTTTCTTCCAAATTTTTTTTTTTTTTTTGTCTCACTCTGTCGCCCAGGCTGGAGTGCAGTGGCGCGATCTCGGCTCACTGCAACCTCTGCCTCTCAGGTTCAAGCGATCATCCAGCCTCAGCCTCCCGAGTACCTGGGATTACAGGCGTGTGCCACCATGCCCGGCTAATTTTCTATATTTTTATTAGAGACTGGGTTTCATCGTGTCAGCCAGGATGATCTCAATCTCCACACCTCGTGATCCACCCGCCTCGGCCTCCCAAAGCGCTGGGATTACAGGCGTGAGCCACCGTGCCTGGCCTCTTCCAATATTTTTATTAAAAAGGCTTAGGATTTTGAAGTTTGGATAGAGCGGCTCCAAGTTTGTGGCTTACTAAATGAAGAACAAGCTTTTTTTCTTTCCTTATGACACCATCTTTACATAGATCTTTCAATATTCAGAAATACAACTATATTCCCTATAAAACACTAACTTTAATTTAAAACATCTGCCTTAAACTTCTGACCCCCCCCGCAAAGAATAATTTAAAAGTACAGAACATTTTTCCAGTTATTTAAAAACTGATGTGTGGTACAATTATAAAGTTGACCTAAAAAGCAAGTCTCAGCATATTCTTAATCAGAGTAAAATGTGGTTCTTTCCAACAAATGCACTGTTGAATTTCTTTCTGCCTTTGACACTAAAACAGCTGTGAACAAATTAAATTTCGGGATTTTGAACTTTTCTCTCATGACTCACTTTAGACTTCTCTTTTTTCCTGTTCTGCAGCTACTAGAATTGGATCAAATATATTTTTGAGGTCACACAATTATATGGCACATTGTCTACACTAGGTTTTAATCTTGAGGGTAATGCTTTCACAACCTCCACTTCATAGAAGGATCCCAGTAGGGGCTTC
Source organism: Colobus angolensis palliatus (assembly GCF_000951035.1). Taxonomy (NCBI): domain Eukaryota; kingdom Metazoa; phylum Chordata; class Mammalia; order Primates; family Cercopithecidae; genus Colobus; species Colobus angolensis. The sequence continues at coordinate 1,822,880 of NW_012112808.1, read as the reverse complement.
TTTCATTGGTGAGCATAGAGTGATGGAGGGCCTACTATGTGCTGGCTCTAACCTGTCAATTATCTCATTGGAAAAGGAGGAGATAACGTGCGTATATACATGCTTGTAAAACTCTGATGAAAAGGTAGATTGGAGAGACCATTCACATTACTCACAAATCAGCCATCAATTTGGTATTAAATAAATCCCTAGAAAGTTCTGAATTCCACTTATGTGAGGATTAAGACTTTGATCTGGTTTATGGAGAGATAATCAATAAGAACTAGAGTAATAGAACCATGGGAAACCATTTCTCCAACATTAGGTGCTTAATAAACTAGACAGTCTTTACACAGGGAAGGACAGAGGGGCATACCTGGTCTATACAAAAAGCCAAAGTACATGTGCTGACAAATACAGGTGAGTTCATAGGAACAGTAGGGCAGGAAGCTTCAAAGTGGAGCTACTTTGTAGTAAACTGGACAGATGGCCAATACACATAAGGCCTTTAAAATACACTGCTGCAGTATATCCAGCGCTTAACTAAGAAGGAAGGGGGATGGAGGAATAAGAAGCACAATCATGAAGTTCATGTTGGTTGTTTTATGAAGAATACAAATATTCTTAGTTTAACCCAGTTCTCATGCTTGCATTCTATGCAGTTGTATATTCACATAAAGTTAGGCTCACATCTGGAAATTTAAACCAAATACATATAAATGTATCTATTAAAATTATTTATTAATTACCCAAAGTTTCAAAAAATCACTATAAAGAAAGGAAGAGCGGTTAGCTCATGTAAACAAATCAGACAATAAAAACGTAAGCAAAACACAATGAATGGATGTGCTAACTGCTATTCCTTGTAGTCTGCAACATTTGCATCCACTAGCCCCCCACAGATTCATTATATGGGATTGTGAAGCCATTTGCAAAATATAAAGTGCTATAAAAATACTGGATAATAATGATAATTCATCTTGCTTTCCATTCCTATAGCATTTATTTATATTACACTAAATTTGAGCTTTAGTTGCTCCCAAATGAGTCTGTGGGTCCATATTTCCTTCTCTACCTCTTGCAGCAATACAATCTGAACATGTCAGGCAGGTCAGTGCTGGAGGGAGACAACGTTTGCCTGCAGAAGAGTTTATACAGTGCAGGTCAAATGATGCACAGTACAGCTGGCTTTCCTGATCAATCTCAATGGGCACGTCTTATTTCTTCCATTTGGTAAAAACTGATGGAGTGAGAAAGCCCTCCCAGTTGGTCACTTCTGCCACCAACTCATAGCATCTTTCTATAAAAGCAATATATTGCCATGGTGCCTTTTGAAGTGTTTTCTTATGGGCTTTAAATGTCTGTTCTCCACCATGCATAGGTTTACATGATGACATTATTTCACCTTCATTGTTCTTCTTGCTTTTTTTTACTCTACTCTTGTCTATTTAACAGACTGCTGAATTGGAGACTCCTAGATTTTTCAACAGAATGGTTCTACCTGCACATCATATGATTTTATGGGTCACCACTAAATAAGCAGATGGTCACTTCTCTCCTGCATCTGATTTCTGTGGGAATTCTGAAGGGAGGAAATACCCAGCTTTACAGAGAAAAAGGAGTTGGGAGGTGGCAGCAGAAAACAAACAAACGAAGAAATAACAGGGAGCTGTTAGCTAAATAGAAACTAAATCAACTGTGTACTACCATGAATTCCTAAAGGGCTTCCTCCCTTCCTCCCTTCCTTCTTTCCTTCCTCCCTTTCCTTCTTTCCTTTCTTGTTCCTCTCCTCCCCTCCCCCACCTTTCCTTTTTCCTTTCTTCTCTCATATCAACACTATATCAGATTCCTTAGCTTTAAATATCTTTTTAAAATTTTTTCTTACGTATTCAACAATTTATTTGATCACCAGATTGTTATTTATTATGCAAGAATGACTAATTTCTAATAATGAACTGAATAATCATATCAACACGATATCAGATTCCATGGCTTTAAATATCTTTTTAAATTTTTTCCTATATATTGAACAATTTATATGATCACCAGATTAAATGGTTGTTTATTATGCAAGAATGACTAATTTTAAATAATGAATTGAATAATCATATCAACACTACATCAGATTCAACAGCTTTAACTACCTTTTTTAATTTTTTTCCTATACATTCAACAATTTATTTGATCACCAGATTAAATGGTTGCTTATTATGCAAGAATGACTAATTTCTAATAATGAATTGAATATTAAAAATGTTATTTTTAATATAACTGATTTACCAGTCAGTGTAATCACCGTATCAATAGGCTAAAGAAAAAAAAATTATATCAATCAATGCAGGAAAAGAATTTGACAAAATTCAACATCTATTCATAATATTTTTTAAAAACTCAAAAAATGAAATATAGAGGAGAACTTCTTCAACTTGATACAGTATACCTATAACAAAAACCCTACAGCTAACTAACATCATGCTTAATGGTGAAAGACTGAATAGTTTTCCCTAAGATTGAAATAAGGTAAGGATGTCAGCTCTCACCACTCATGGCATATGCAATAAAAAGCATACAGATTAAAAAGAAAGAAATAGGCTGGGCACGGTGGCTCATGCCTGTAATTCCAGTACTTTGGGAGGCCAGGGTGGGTGGATCACCTGAGGTTAGGAGTTCGAGACCAGCCTGGCCAACATGGTGAAACCCCATCTCTACTAAAAATATAAAACTTTGCTGGGCATGGTGGTGTGTGCCTGTAATCCCAGCTACTTGAAAGGCTGAGGCATAAGAATTACTTGAACCCAGGAAGCAAAGGTTGCAATGAGCCAAGTCACACCACTGCTCTCCAGCCTGAGCAACAGAGTGAGACTCCATCTCAAAAAATTAAAAAAAAA
>NW_012112808.1:1730613-1819683 GCF_000951035.1 Colobus angolensis palliatus | reverse complement strand
AAAATTAGCCAGGCGTGGTGGCGCTCACCTGTAATCCCAGCTATTCAAGAGGTTGAGGCAGGAGAATCACTTGAACCCAGGAGTCAGAGGTTGCAGTGAGCCGAGATCACACCACTGCACTCCAGCCTGGGTGACAGAGTAAGACATTGTCTCAAAACAAACAAACAAACTATATATATATATATATATAATCTCATTTATGATCACTTCAAAAATGGCATCAAGTATAAACCTAATAAAATATATACGGGACTTCTGTGCTGAAAACTATAAAACACTAACGAAAAAATCAAAGAATATCTAAAAAAAGAAGAAGCATACTGTGCTCAGAGATTAAAAGAATTGACATAATAAGGATATCAATTTCCTCCTAAATGACATAGAAGTTTAATACAATTCCAATAAAAATTCTAGCAAGATTATTTGTAGCTACAGAAACACTTATTCCAAAATTTCTATGACGAAGGAACTAGAATAGACAATGATGAAAGAGTAGAATAAAGTGGGAGGAATCACTCTACTTGATTTTAAATCTTCTTGTATAGCTACACCAATCAAGACTGTGTGATAGTGGCAGAGGGACTGACACAAGAGCAATAAATCGGAATAGTGAACCCAAAAGTAGATCCATACATGTATGGTACCGATTTCTTGACAGAAGTACAAAAGCAATTCAATAGAGTAAGGATAACCTTTTCAACAAATGTTGCTACAACAATTGGCTATCCATAGGTAGAGTAAATAAATAAATCATCTCAACCTCAACTTCACATCCTATACAAAAGTGAATTCAAACAGATTGTAGATTTAAGTATAAAATATAAAACTATAAAATTTTTAGTAGAAAATATAGAAGAAATATATCAGAATATAGAGCTTGTGAAAAGTTCTTAGACATGACAGCAAAAGCATGATCTGTAAAATAAGAAAATCTATACATTAAACCTTATCAAAACGTAAAATTTTTGCTCTGTGAAGGACCCTATTAAAAGATGAGGAGAAAACACACAGACTGGGAGAAAATATTTGCAAACCATATATATGACAAAGGTCCGATATCTAGAATCCAAAAAGAACTCTCCAAACTCAACGGTAAAAATATGAACGACCCAATTAGAATATGGGCAAAGGACATAAAGAGGTATCTCACTGAAGAGGTTATTTGGATGATAGATTAAACACAGGGAAAAAAAACTGTGCAACATCACTAGTTATTAGGGAAACACAAATTATGACTACTGAGGAGATGGTACTACATACCTATTAGAACAGCTGAGGGAAGAATGCTGGCAAGGATGTGGAGAAATTAGACCTTTTATACACTGCAGAAGGGAATGTAAAATTGTACATGCACTCTGGAAAACTGTTTGGCAGTTTCTTAGAAAATGCACCATGAACCTGTCATATGAACCAGCAATCAAAAGTTAAGACAATTAAAAGTTAAGATAAACTTTTAATTGTATTTATAACATATACTCAAGCAAATAGAAAAAAATAGAAATAATTGACACTTTAAGAGTAGTATATAACATAATTCTCATTTAGTGATTTATGTTAGCTCTTATTTCTAACTTGTTACAGAAGCCATACATTGCATATGGTACAGCAATCACATGATTGCTGGTTCATAAAGCATTTATCCCAGACAAATGAAAATTTACATCTTCATAAAAACCTGCACATAAATGTTCACAGTAACTTTTATTTGTAATAGTCAAAAAGTGGAAACAATAAAGCTGTCCTTCAGTAAGTGACTGGTTAAGGATACTATGATATGTCCATACTATGGACTACTACCCTGCAATAAAAGAAACAAACTACTGATACGTGGAATGGCTTGGATGGATCTCTCTGTCATTATACTGAGTGGAGAAAAGCCAAAATAAAAAAAATCACAAGCTTCCTGATTCCATTTATATATAACATTCTCAAAATGGCCAAATTACAGAGAGGGCAAATTTGTGATTGTCAGGTGTCAGAGATGGTGTGGGTGGGAGTGAGTTTGACTATGAGTGGGTAGCATGAGGTAGGTATTTGTGGTAATGTAATGGTTCTGTGTCTGTGTAGTAGTGGTTACAGGAATCTACCCCATGTGATTGAAGGACATAGAACTGTGTAAAAACATTTTACCAATGTCAATTTCCTAGTTTTGGTAAAGTAATCTAGCTATGCAAAATGAATCAGTCAAGGAAACTGGGTGAAGAATACATAGAACCTCTCGTATTTTTCACCTTCCTGTGAATTTAGTTATTTCAAAATAGAAAGTTTAAAACAATAAAATTCTCTCTTTTAATTAGTGACAAGGGATATAAGTTTTACATGTGCATATATAGAGAAAGAGATGATAGATATATACTAAAAGCATATATATGATTTATATGGTCTTTGGATAACTATAACTTGACCTAAAATCTTCAAAGTCTTGAGACCAGGAAATAAATTTATAAAGACATATATATACACACAATAAGAAATATTTAGAGTGCATTTCTTTTAAATGATCCTTAAGCTGACTACTTTGGGAGCTACAGATAGTTCTATGGCTGCCAGAATACTATTTAATATAATTGGTTCTCCTTGATGGCCAAGGAAATAAAAATAAAAAATCTCCCAAATTATCTACCATTCCAAGTAAGCAGTTTCCTCAGTTGAAGGTTCTGATTCATAAGATCAAGTCATCAATGCATGCACAGTGGAATGAATGAATCAGCAAGTAAATAATAAGTAATGAATATAGAAGATGAGCAGTTTCTTCTTTATGTAGGCTCAAAGATTGAATTAAATTAAATTCTAAATTTAATGTAATTTAATTAAATTCTAAGACCAACTGTATAGTCTTTCTAAGTGAAAAATCAGGTTGGTGGTTGTTGCTAATGAAGCTCTCACCTCCGTAGGTCACGAACACAAAATTATTTCATATCCACACCAAAAGAATAGCATTTAGAAGAGGAATAAATGATCCTTAACCTTTGCTATGGACTAAATGTTTGTGTCACACCAAAATTCATATATTGAAGCCCTAATCCCCAATGGGTTGGAGGTGGAGTCTGTGGGAGGTAATTAGGGTTAGATTAAATAATGAGGGTGGCACACTCATATTGGAATTAATGCCCTTGTTAAAAAAAAAAAGGAACAAGAACTCTTCTTCTTCACCATCTGGAGGACACAGGGAGAAGTCAACCGTCTGTAGGTCAGTACCAAGAACTACATCTGCTGACATCTTGATCTTGGACTTCTCAGCCCTCAGAACTGTGAGAAATAAATGTTGTTTAAGTCACCCTGTCTGGAGTATTTTGTTTTAGAAGCCCAAGCTAAGATAACTTTTAAGTAATTAGTGTCTCTTGCAGAAGAATGTATATAATTATATGAACAAAATGATAACTAACTGTTAAGCAATTTCTTTCCTTATTGGCCATTAAATTTGGAAAGATTAACAATATATTTATTAATTGATCAAGTATTAATATGTTATAAAATGTTAAAAACTTAAAAAATATTGATCAAACACTTGCCCAGGAACAGTCAGGATTATTCTAGAGTGTCACTGGAAAACTCGTTTATCAGTCATTCAATAACTGAGATATCTTTACTGATCACTTAAGCTCCCTAAGTCTTCTTCATGTTCAAATTCCTACAACATTTTGTACTTACATCTTTTAATGCATTCTATCTTTGATTAGAGCCATGTAGATATACTACTTATCTCTCCTACCAAATGGTAATCTCTATGCTCAGTAACTTCTCACAGAACTAATATTTTGTTTTGTCCAAAATCATGAAGGTAGAGCACTCATGTTGAATTAGCTGAGTGAATACAAGAAAGAATGAATGAACAGTGAGAATGTGCTCACCATTTTTACCTTGATAGGTCAACTTATCTCAACATCAGAAAAATACCGTGTTTAGGATTATTAGAATTACTGATATGTTTATCCAAGTGTTGTATGTAGTACATTCTAAGAAATGTGGATAAGAAGAAATAAAAGTACAAAGATAATGTATCTTATAAATATATGTACTGGATAAACATGTAATGTGTGTAGGAATTATTATTAATTATCTGGATATTGGTCATATTATATTTATGATAATTATTTCTATATTATAAATATTGTTAATATCTCATAGACACAAGTGAAGAAAAATGTAAGAATTGTGTATATGCCATAATAGGCACACAGGTTGTTCTAGGTCAAAATTTCAAAAAGCAAAAGGAATGTTTTAAATGAAACTTCTTTTAAGCCTACCATATTCTTGTTCTCTTGGTTATTTATAAAAAAATGAATTTTAAGACAAATTTTTAATTGTATTTATAGCATATAGTCAAGCAAACAGAAAAAAAGAAATAATTGAATTTTAAGGATAGCATCATATAGTATAATCTTTCTCACTTAGTCACAAGTCACATATTTTACGTTAGCTGTTATTTCTAACTTGTTTGTTACAGAAGTCAAAGTCTCATGGCTGAATAATGATAAAACCAGAACTGTTCTAAGACAAATCTACTTTTTCTAATGCTTTGATGAGATTGCTCCATTAAGTAGGTACACATGTGCATCTAGACTAATTGGATAGTCACTGGCTCAGATCTTCCATTCATATAAAGGTTCATATAAAGGATTTTCCAAGTTATCCTTTCCTGACCTATATACAAAAATAAGTTTGTTATATTCTGAATTCAGTTTGTAATTATTTCATGGCAGCAAAAATGTCCATAACATATTCTTCTTCACAGCAAATTAGGTAACCTGTAATAACAGTATTTGGTTACAGGACAAATTATCATTATTTTCCTAGTGAAAATTTTGTATATATGTATTTACAAAAAAAAAATTTTTTTTTTGAGACAGTCTTGCTCTTTGGCCCAGGTTGGAGTGCAGTGGTGCAATCACAACTCACTGCAATCTCTGCCTCCCAGGTTCAAGTGATTCTCATGCCTCAGTCTCCTGGGGAGCTGGGATTACAGGTGTACACCATCACACCCAGCTAACTTTTGTAGTTTTGGTAGAGACAGGGTTTAGCCATGTTGGCCAGGTTGGTCTCAAACTCCTAACCTCAAGTGATTCGCCCACCTCAGCCTTCAAAAGCGTTGGGATTACAGGCATGAGCCATCGCACCTGGCTATTTTTTAAATTATATGTCATTGTTAATACTCCTGATATTTTTATCAAGAATGAAGTGAAGTTCTATAGACCCTTGATGTATTCAACTTTTATACTGGAGAGATTTGACTTAAAATCCTATAAAATTTTGATACATTATAAATTACTGCTGAGAACATTTATTGAGTCCTTACTATACTTATGCCAGAATCAGTGATCAATTCTTTACCTGAATAATTACATCTTATTCTCTCAGCAATACTGTGAAGGAAGCACTACTATTCTCATATTTTTACAAATGAAAAAAATGAGGCACCAAGAGGTTAAGGCTCAAGATCACACAGGTTACAAATGATGAAGATAAGGTTTGAACCCAGTGACTCCTGACATCTGGGCTAAATTCAATTATAATGTAAGCCATGCTAAAAAAAAGAAAAGAAAAGAAAAACAACAACAACAACAACAGAGAGTGATGGAAGATAGGAAGTTGAAGCAACACCTAATATCATTTAAGGAGTCATTACAGAAGAAAACTCTGAGCCCAGGAGGGTAAGATCACCAGTGCTTGTAAATTAGTAGAACTAGAGCTTGGAAAGGTTTGGAACAGTTAGAACCCAGTATTTTTGTTTGTTTGTTTGTTCGTTTGTTTATTAGATCATCATTATATTACAGGGGCCTAATGCTTGCACAAGAATAAAAAATAAATTTTCCTAGTTCTTGAAAGGGACTTGTGGTATAATAGAGAATATAAATGGCATTTGTCTCCAGTTCTTGGCTTGAAACTTTTGAAGCCCTTGGAATTTCCTAAGTAATAGGGTTGTCTTTGTTACTATTAATAATAAAGTCACTCATGCTGAGCTGCTAGATTATTTCATGGGGCTGGTCACCAGGAAGGCCAACAACATGATTAAAGAGTTGAAACTTTGGACCAGCCTAATCTCCAAGAAGGGGCGGGGACTAGATATTGAGTTTAATCATGTGGCCAATTATTTAATCAATCTTGTCTATGTAATGAAACCTCAATAAAAATTCTGGACACTAAGGTTCATTGGAGCTTTCCAGGTGGTGTATGCATTGATGTGCTGGGAAGATGCACCTGGATTTTACAAGGAGAAGGCATGGAAGTACTTGGTCCCTCCACCCAAACTTTTCCTGTATGTCTCTTCATTTGGTTGTTTCTCATCTGTATTTTTTATAATAAACTGTAATTATAAGTGTAGCAATTATCTGAGTTGTTCTACTAAATTATCATACACGAGGGGGTTGTGGGAACCTCGAAATTTATAGTCAGTTGGTTACAAGTGCAAGTGGCCTTCCTAGGCTCAAGTACAGATAGCAAAGTACAAATGGTATTTGAATTAAAGAGAGTCTTGCGGAGGACTGAGCCTTTAACTTGTGGAGTCTGATGTCAACTCCAGTGGGTTAACATCAAAATTGTATTACAGTACCCCAGTTGGCATCAGATCAGTTGGGCTGAAACAGAACATCAGTCCCAACTATGAAACATCAGGTCACTTAAACTGTCTGTGTCTAAATTTCTCATTTGTAAAATGGAATAAGATTAGTGCTACCCGTTAGGGTGGTTGTGAAACTTGAGTAAATCATGCACCTAAAGTACAAAACTAGTGCACGATTGATAAATTATTACTACTACATATTATTCCTATGCAGTTCTATCATGGTACCGATACAGATTTATATTCTCCATTATTTTTCATTTTGTGTCATGAATATAAGCAATTTTTCTTGTTGCTCCTTAATCTTAATAATTCTCATGTAATGGCTGCATAACACTCCATCAATTTGAGCGAAAGTAACTTACTCCACTAGTCCCTTCTGAAAATAAAGTTGCTTCATATTTTTGTATTTAAATTGTATGTCTTTTTGCCTAAGACTTTTTCTTTTTGACAGTTTACATAATTCCTAGGAGTGGGATTACTGGGCCAACAGATATAATTATAATTACAGCTTAAAACATATTGTCGAATTGTTTTCCAAAAGAATAGTGTCATATTACAATCTCCAATACTGTATGAGGGTGTATGTTTTTACCACAACCTCTTTAGCAAAGGATATTACCAGTATTTCAATGCAATGTATTATTTTAAAATATGTAAAATGGCATATTCTTGCTGTATTAATATGCATTTCTTACATTCCTTTAAATACTGCTGAAGTTACATTTTTCACTTAAGAAAAAAGAGTCCCCCATTCTAAATTATTTCTGATATTTTTGGTATATTGATATTTTGATATGTGTTTTAGCAATTTAAATATCAATATTAACACATTCTCTTTTGTAGCAATATTTAAATAACATAAGCCTCATTCAGAATGTCTTCATTAGCACTCTCTTGGTTACAAGAAATGAGAAAACCCTCACACTTGTGCTCAGGTAGAGGGTGTTTGGAAGAGACAGAGGAAAACTGTGATAAGGAAACACAGGGAGAAATACTGCGTCTTACAAGGCCTGTAACGTGATCAATTCTGCACTGCTCTCATCCTGCCAAGCCTCGGCTCTGGTTCTGTTTCTCCCTTCAAGTTGCTTTTATTCTTCATGTTCTGTTTCCACACTCTGCTGCACATGGACCATTATGGCTGCCTTAGTTTGAGCTTCAGCTTCAAGGCCAGACGATTTCCTAATTTAAGCAACCAACACCAACTAACAGAACCTCTTTTTCTCTGTGCCTATATTCCAAATCACATTAGACCATTTTCTCTGCACTGAAATGTCCTCCACCTGTTTGTACCAGATGTACTGGGGTTCTGAAGCCACATGTTATTTGGGATTAGTCCCTTCTAAGCCTTTGGCAAGTTTCTCCAAGAAAAATCTGTGGAATTGGCCTTAAAAAAAAGTTTGACATGCCTAGTAGACGGTACAATGAAGAACCCTGATTTTTATTTGTGCTAAAAGTTAGCCAAATAGCCCTGTTTGTGGGCACATTCTCCAAGAAGGTCCTCACTTCTAATACCAACGGCATGTTTGGGAAAAGGGGTCCCCCAAAACACCTTCAGGTTGATAATTTGCTAGTAGGATTCACTGAGCTCACTGAAAGCTACTATCCTTACAGCTGTGGCTTTTTAGAGGGAAAGGACACTGATCAAACTCAGCCCACTGAAGTGATGCAGAGGGAGGAGCCTGGGAGGATCTTAAACAGGTTTCCACTGTCCTTTCCTGTGGAGTCAGGTTGTGTTACTCTCCCAGAACTGACATGTAACGACACACAGAGGTAGGTAACCGGAAATGCTCTTTCATTTAATACTCACATCAATCTGGTAAAATATTTTTTCTATTATACAAATGAATAAAATAAAGGTTATAAAGGGTAACTAATTTTCACACAATCTAGCTTGCAAATGCCAAAATGGAATTCAAACTCCAGTTTATCTGTCCCTAAAACTAGTTATTTTTCCTCTCTGCTCTCCAGCCTACGGCAACAAGCAGCCTTAGAGATTTAGGGGTGTTGCTGTGCCCTCCTGTGTCATAGTGTACCTGTAAAAGAGTCACTTAACCCTAACTTATTACCATCTCCCCCTGTACCACTGCCCCCACCCCCACCCTACAAGGTCAAAAAGTAGAAAGACAGTCCTTGCTTAGACATCAGAAATCACTTCTGTGAACATTTTCCATAATAATATTTACAAGAAGGCAAATACCTAAACCCTACAGGTAAAATTCCTTTCATTATTCTAGACGTTACTCATGTTACAGATGAGGTTTTTTAAATTTATTTTATTTTATTTTTTTGCTGTTATTATACATTTCTGGAATTCAATGCATGGAGAGGATAGGGGAAGAAAAACTAAGTTACCAATTAATTAGTTCAAGGGAGGAATGTAAATAATAATAATCTCAACTATTGTACACATTAATTTTTCCATGATATCAAGAATCGGTAATAAATCTAACTGGCTTCAATGAAAACTACTTAGAAATTTCTAAAATACCATTTTTTATCATAATGTAAGAATATATTAACATGTGCATAGGTACCTACAGATTTAAAATGAAGGTTTCTGGAATAATATACAATTAAATATATTTAGTTCACAGTATTTTGATGAATACAAATTCAAATTACTCTGCATAATACTCAAATCCTAATATGTAATCCCATATGACATCAAGAACTTTCGATTCCCTATCTAAGTAAACACCAATTTGCATTTGTGATTAAAGGTTATGGGAATATTTAATATCAATTTGACTTTCCCCTTTCACTCACCACTTCCTCCCATTTACCTACACCCAGGTGAGAACTAAAAGTTGACTCTATTTATGGAAGTGCATCTGCAATTAAAAAAGAAAATCACAATCGAAAGTAAAATAAAAACACAGTTAATCATTATTACTTTTTACTTGAGCTTCTCCAGCCCTATTAGCCTATGTAAATGAGGTCTTACAGGGTGCCTGTGAATAACATTATCATTACGATCACTGCAGCCTTATTGAAGACTAGCATCCAAAGCTGTAATGACGTAAAAACAAATGCCAAAAGCAAGGCGTACCAAGCCTCTGGCAGCCAAAGGTATTCACTCTCTCTTCTCTCAGGTAATTAAATCTCCAAGTTAACCACAGTCAGGTTCACTAGACTTTTCTTCACATGCACTTTTGAACCCAGACTGAAATCTTACACGTTTAGACTCACTTCAAGTTTATGGACAAGGAGGTCCCGGTTTTCTTTCATCTATCAGCAATGAGAACACTGCCTCAGGATGGCAGAGGGTGGGAGTGGCTATAGGAGAATGGACACTGCCTTGTAACATCTCACTCCAGTTAAGATGAGGCCCCCTCAAAGAAATCTCCAGGGGAAGAAAACAGATTCTTAGAAAGTTTCTCTACTTTGATCCTTCCATTCTCCATAATTAAGATCCATTATTTCATCATAATTTTTCTTTTCTTTTTTTTTGAAATGTTGTCTTGCTCTGTTGCCCAGGCTGGAGTGCAATGGCACGATCTCGGCTCACTGCAACCTCCACCTCCCAGGTTCAAGCAATTCTCCTGCCTCAGCCTCCTGAGTAGCTAGGATTACAGGAGCGCCCCCAAGCCCAGCTAACTTTGTATTTTTAGTAGAGATGGGGTTTCACCATGTTGGTCAGGCTGGTCCCAAACTCCTGACGTCATGATCCACCCGCCTTGGCCTCCCAAAGTCCTGGGATTACAGGCATGAGCCACCGTGCCCAGCCCATAATTTTCCTTAATGTGTGTTCCAAGAAAGATATTGCTAGAACTACAAATTTCAAACTTAATGGGAGAGAAAAAACTGTAAAAGATTAGTGTTCCCACAAAAACACAGTGTGCCAGCTTACCTAGGTAGTAACACATGGCCCACAGATTAGACTCCTTATATTAAAGAGAAACATAAAAAACTCCAGCAAATGAATTAAAAAGGATACACTTCTAGCAAATACACTGAAAAAAAATTATGATTTTTGGTTCTCTCTTGAGGACGCACTTAATTTGAAAGAGTTGACACAAACATTCCACGAGTTTAAAACATTCTTACAACACAACACACTGAGTGGTTTCTGAAAGCAATATGAAGGCCAAGTAAAAAATAAAATAAAATATCTGGGTGCATGCTAAAATTCTCCAGAGCCTAATGCTTCTGTCCTGTGAAGGAAATTAATCCATCAAAGAAATAAAAATGAAAGCATGTCAGTTAACTGATTAGAAAAAGCAGAATTTTTTTCTCTGTATTTTAAAGTTAATTTTTTTTTCCTTAAACTGACACATTGGGCTGTGACCAGGGCACTGAGATTATTTCAGTAACACAGTGATATTGTTTGGCTGTGACTCCACCCAAAATTATCTTGAATTGTAGCTCCCATAATTCCCACATGTAGTGGGAATTCGATTACCTACCTGGTGGGAGGTAATTGAAACATGGGGGCAGATCTTTCCTGTGCTGTTCTCGTGATAGTGAATAAGTCTCATGAGATTTTATAGTTTTATAAAAGGGAGTTTCCCTGCACAAGCTCTCTCTTGCCTCCCACCATCTAAGACGTTATTTTGCTCCTCCTTTGCCTTCCGCCATGATTGTAAGGCCTCCCTAGCCATGTGGAACTGTAAGTCAATTAAACCTCTTTCCTTTATAAATTACCTGGTTTTGAGTACATCTTTATTAGCACCATGAGAACAGAGTAATATACACACTCATATTCTTTAGCAGTGTTTTTTCCAAAACTGGATTTCTTCTTTTAATACACATGAAAATTTCATGCTGGAGGTCAAGGAAACAATAATTGCTGCTATAAAAGTTCAAACCTCAAATTTCAGAGGCTTAATACAGTATAAGTTTACCTCTTGCATTGTTACAACAATGCTAATGCTAAAATTCAATTGTGTGTGTCGAGGCAGGGGGCAGCACTCCCGGTTGGATGGTTCTTCCCAGGGTCTCAGAACCTTCCTTCTTGTGCACTTGGCCACTTTCAGCACAGAGATGTAAGTATGCCCTGGGTCTCAGCTCCATTCAAGCCTAATAGGAGAGGAACAGCATGGTGGACCATGAAGTCAGGTTCTCAAGGCCAGGCCAGGACGTGGCAACCATCACTTCCATCCACATGTAATTGGACAGAACACTATCACATAGTGTCATCAAATGTAGAGGTAGATGGAAAGATTGTGTGGCTGGATGCCAAGAAGGAAGACAAAATGGGGTTGGTGAGCACTTTGTAGTCTTTGATGTACTTCCAAGGAAAATACTGAAAAGTTCTCATACAGGATGCCATCTACAAGGTTCACGTCTTGGAATCTATATGTTTTATACTTCTATCAGCCAAAAAATTCATTCACTTACTCATTCTTTCATTCAACACTTACTTATTGTGTACCCATTATATGTCAGAAGCAGTTTAAGTCAGAAGATATACTAGTGGAAAAAACAAAAATCCCTTTCTGCATGGAGATTGCATTTTAATAAAGAGTGATACGACAATTTTTTTAAAAGAAGTACATTTTATATTATATTATATTATATTATAAGTGATTAAGATTGGGAGAAAACAGAGAAGAGAGGCAGGGAATGCCACTACTTGAGGGAATGGATTACAATTTTAAGTGGAGTGATAATATCTTAAAAGGAAATGATGATGTGTACCATGGGAAAGTGTCGTCAAGCATTCAGTACAAGTGGTTTGATTTACATTTTCCCAATATAAATTTATATTATCCTGAATATGGCTCCTCAAAACATAACCACTTCTCTGGAGTTCTGACACTCACCCTCACACCTGCACCAACCTGGTGATTATCCTGTGGCCTATAAAATGAGTACAAAGTGCTTATATTTCCATTTCTAATAAGTAAAAACCAAGATAGATATTTTTCATCAGAAAAAAATACCTTGGAACTCATGTACTCCAATTGAATCCTTTGATATGTGAAGGTATTCAAGTCAAGGGTCATTAAAGATCTTGGGCAATAAGGCTATACAAACGGTAGATTGAGAACAAGAACTCACTTAGGTCCAAAGATTTTTGAGAAATAATTTGAAGTATGTAGAGAGTTGCAAGTTCCAAATTACCTGTAGCCTTGAAAGACCTTTACAATGACTCTGTACAGAGTCACCTGGCATAGAACTGGTCCAATAAAAAGTTGTGAAGGCAGCAAGCAAAGAGCTGGAATGAACTTCTCAGGGCTCTCCTAAACTGAATCTCTGCTTTTCTCTCTAGCACCTGATCATGCACTCAGCTACCCAAGCCAGCTTTGCCCACTTGCTTTGAATGTTAAATTTTCAGCCCCAGAGATTTCAGACTAAATATACTCCTATTGGAATCTCCTGACTCAGCACACCACAGGATTCCATCTTTGCTGGACTTCTCTGTGGTTGGTGTCATGGAACTAAAGCTTAGGGCAGTCATCATAAACGGAGAGAATTAACCTCTTAACATCTGAAGATACAAGCTACCTTGACAGGATTTATAATAGTTTTATATTGCAGTGTTTTCAAAGAAATGATGTCCTTCTGCTAAATATCCTCAAGGAGAAACACCAAATCTCTAAAAAGGCAAAGACAATACAGTGTTACCCCCTCCTTCCTCTAGGCACATTAAATAACTCACTAACTGTTCCAATTCTTTTCCTATGGCACACACATTCCTTCCCTGGCAACAGATGGAACAATCTGATTCCCAGGTCCCAGGCCAGTCAGCTCTATCAACGAAGAATGGAAAGAGCCTGGTTCAGCTCACTGGACTCAACAACATGTGAACTTTGCTGCTGTTCACTGTATACTTTCGAGAACAAGTTCCTTTGTCTGGAAATCGTCCTCTTTCCTAGTACCCCAATTCTAGTCGCTGGGAAGTTGCCTACATGGGTTTCTAGGGTTCAAAATCCACCCATCACAGTTTCTCAAAGATGGTGGTCTTGCCTCCTTCTTAACAGCCTTTCCAGGAACAGGAATTCTGTTCTCAAAACCCAACCTAGTGTTTAAAGATGTCTACCTTTTGGTTCATGCCTGTAATTCCAGCATTTTGGTGGCTGAGGCTGGAGGATTGCTTGAGCCCAGGAGTTTGAGGATGCAGTGAGCAAGTTATGATTGTGCCACAGCACTCCAGCCTGTTTTTTTAAAAACAAAACAAAACAAAAAAAAAAACAAAAACAAAAAAAGATTTCTACCTTAGGCCAGGCCTCGTGACCTTTGATTATATATGGTATCTTGTGAGACCTCCCAAACAGCTGAAATTCCCTGTTAGGAGTCCTTGAAGATCTAAGTAGTAAACATTTGCATAAGTGGCCACCTGTTGACATCATCTCCAGGAATCTAGGTCTCCCTACTTGATTATGCAACTTCCTATTTATTATAAGTGAGTGCTCCTACTCACTTGAATAGGAAGAGTCTGGTTTCTGGATGCCTCAACAACCAGAATGGTCCATTGCACTGTCTTCTAAGAAGCAACTTTTCAAAGGTTGCAGTCTCTAATCTCACAGAGACACGAGGGGGCTGTGGATCAGCCAGGACTGCACCTTCCAGTACAATGGCCACCAGCTCTGTGCAGCTACTTCAATTTACATTTCAATTAATTAAAGTTAAGTAAAATTTAAAATGTAATTCCTCAGTCGCGTTAGCCACATTTCAAGTTCTCAAAGCCACATATTTCCAGTGGCTACCATATTGGACAGCACAGAGACTATTTCCATTAGCACTGAATATTCTAATGAATAGCACTGATTTATAGCCTGGAAATGAAATGTCAAAGGCACAGATTTGGCCAGCAGGAGCCAGCCTGGATTCATTCATAAAACTAAGAGAAGTGTGCCCAATATCCACTATGCTAGTCCTATCCCTAATGGAACTAATATTCTAATATTCTTACAGCATGGGCTGCTGGGTACAGACAATTAAAATCAGAGATCATTGTCTATTTTGTTCACTGATAAATACAAGAACCTAGGACAGTGATTGGCACATAAGTGAAGCATAGTAAACACATATTAAATGAATGAACACACATGGTTCAGTTAATTATAAGGTGTTACAGCCTAAATATCGATGCCATCCCAAAATTCATATGCTGAAACCCTTCCCCTAATGTGATGGCATTAGAAGGCGGGGCCTTTGGGCAGTAATTAAGATTAGACAAGGTCCTAAGGACAGAGCTCTCATGAATTAATGTTCTTATAAAAGAGACCCCAGAGAAAGCTCTCCATCCCTCTGTCTCCACTTTGTGATGATACAACAAGAGAGCAGTCTGCAACTCAGAAAACAGCTCTCACCAGAGTTCAACCACGCCAGAACCCTAATCTCAGGCTTCTAGTCTCTGGAACTGTGATGAATACATTTCTGTTGTTCATAAGCCACTCAGTTCATGGTAGTTTGTTACAGCAGCCTGACCAACTAAGACATAAGGAGGTGATCATAGAGGAATAGGAATAATTTTCTAGGTTCCATTACAGGTCAGATTGAACAACTCACTAACTCTTCCAATTCTTTTTCTATGGCTACTTATTTTCTAGTCAGTAATTCTACATCTTGGATCCATTAGCGCCAAGAAAGTGTGAACAGACAGGGCCATGGTGGCTGCAAAACTAGATTAGTGGCATTACAGTTGAATAAAGTGGCACTCACATTCAGAAATCAGTCTTCTATGAGTCTGGTTAGCACAACCAGGTTTTCAAGGCTGATGTTCTCTGGGAGAACATAAAAAATAAATTGTTTCTATACAAAACAAACTGGGCCTCAGAGCTCAGATCAGATTGGTCCCAGTTGCAGCTACATTTGAGCAGTCAAACCCCTGATTGCTCTATTTAACATCTTTTAACAATCATAGTGCTTGTTTGTCCCTAAGCTTGTAGCACAGAAGAGCTATTTCTGGCCCTACCAATCACTCAGAACTGTCAGTACAAAAATGAGTCAGGCCTTCTCCCTTCTCCATCCCACACTGTGCTTTCTCAGTTGGGATGGTCCAATCTAACAGTGTATATAGATTGGACAGTATCAAGGAGAAAAAAGCATGGACTAGTAAAACGATTAGAGAGAGGAGCCTCCAAAGAAGGAGGAAGAGGCTGGTCCTTGGGGAGAAAGATGTGAAATAAAAGGACTGGGAATTATATTTAGGTATTCATCACTGAGGCTGGATCTGCATTTGGAATCTAAAATAGGGAATTTCTACTATCATCTGAATAATTTAGTCTATAAGTGTCTCTTTTGAACTGTGCATACCTCTACAGCTGAAAATTCTGGGGTTTATTTAGATTCCTGCTCCTTTCCCACATTTTCCTATATATAGATAAATGAATAGGAGGAAAATGCAGTTAATCATGTATTCACCTCGATCTATAAAAGTCATATTTAAAGAAGATGTGTAGACTGGAAGGGAAGAAGGCACTTTCCATCAAACCCAGTAGACCACAGAAATCAATCTTTGAGTGTAGTAACATGACAGATGTTACCGTTGATCTCTATCACACTCTAAATGCATGGACAGGCAGCTTTATGAATAACTGGTATTCTGGGATGTTTGAATAAAAATCGCAGGTCCTTTTAGGAAGGATGAATGTTTGATTAAAGCTACTTGGTATCTTCTTAGAAATGATCAAAGAAGACACAGATATATAGAAGTACTGAACTGGGAGACGAAATACCTAGTTTCTGGTCTTATCCCTAACACTAACTAGATAGATTATTTACTTCCATTGGTCTGTGTTTTCTTGTATCTGATATTGGAGGTTAAAGACAGGTCAGTGTTTGGTTTCATAAAGAGAGACAGCAGAGGGAGAGAGAAGATATCACTGATTGTCAAAGTACTAGATAGATGGTGCATTCTAATGAAGACTTCTTCTGAATCACTGCCTTACTTATATCTCGACACACAAGTAAGATAAACATGCCATTCCAACATTTTTATTCAGTAGATCAATTTTTTATCCTCAATCACAGTGACACCATCTTTGAAAAATGTTTGCAGTAGGCACTTTGGTTTCCTTTGGTTAGAAAAGGGTTTAAAGTCCTCCAACAAATGAACACAAAAAATGTCAAAATAATGTAACAAGAGGATGTACAAGCCAAGCAGTATCAGATGTACTTTCAGATTCGTGGTCCTAATTCACCCTGATGTGAGCAGAAGGCCTGGCTGATCTGGAGTCCCAAAAGGAATTCTGACAATACGCCTTTTGCTTTGTACTGTTCATGCTGCAGTTCCTAGATGCATCTGGGTTATCCCTGAAGCAATACTTTCTACTTCCAAAGCACTTTATAATCATTAATGATTTATGCCTTACAACATCCCTCCAAGGGAGGTCAGTAGCAAAACACGAGGAACACAAATGAAGAAATAACAACTGGAAGATGTTAAGTGATATGGTAGAAATTGCACAGCAAAAAAGATAGTATCAAAGCAAAGTGCCCTCTGCTCTTCACACAGATAGTCAAGGTGAGTGTGTGATGGAGAATATTTCCATAATAAGGTTACATATATTCCCCTACCACCAATAAAGTTCTACCCCTCCAAAAACTCCCCTCCTCACCTTCACTCTTTTCTTGCTTTCTCCTTAATCCATTTAATGTTTTAAGTCACATTTTTACTATATTACAGTAATTTAATCCTCTAGTATTTGCAATTCAATCAAGTATTCTTGGTTGTAACCTAACAGAAGTTAATAAAAGACCTTCCCTAACCAGAAAAGAAAAGATTAGAAATATTTAAACCATATTATTGGCTTGTCCCCATCCCATACATTTTTGTCCGTGATTTTAAAATTTTTATAGATCCACTGATGTCCATTCAAGGATTCCTTCAGACTCCAGTTCCTACTACAGGGATGCTGACCCTAGAGATTCCATTTCTACTGCCACCCAAGTCCTCCAAGTAATGAACACAAAAAATGTCAAAATAACGTTGTAATAAGAGCATGTACAAGCCAAGTCCTAACTCCAGGAATTGACGGATCCCAGTCTGACACTGGCTGGGACTCTTGGAACCCATATAGCCCTAAATTAACAATGCCTGCTCTAACTTCTGGAGGTCATTTGTCAGTAGTTACATCTGTGCAACTTGCATTGATCTGCAGAAAACATATGTCTCAGAAGGCTGTATGTTCACCAACATTTTGTAAATTATATGTCATGTTTCTATAGATTTACATTATAATATATTTTTACTTTTAGGTTAAAGGCATATCAAAGTATCAATCACTTTTGATGCCTTAATTATATATTTTTTCTTATTATTAGGTTTCTTTCAGAGGTGGGGTCTCGCTTTGTTGCCCAGGCTGAAGTGCAGTGGTGTGATCAAAGCTCACTGCAGCCTCAAACTCCTAGGTTTAAATTATCCTCCTGCCTCAGCTTTCCATATAGGTAAGATTACAAGTGCATACCACCACACCTAGCTAACTTTTTAAAAAAAAATTTGTAGAGACAGGTTGTTGCCATGCTGTCCAGGCTGGTCTTGAACTCCTGGCCTCAAGCCATTCTTTCTCCTCGGCTTCCCGAATAGCGGGGATTACAGGCATGAGCCACCATGCATAGCCTTAATGCCTTAATTTAAAATGTATCTACTTTTACTTCTTTCATTTTTTTTCTCAGCAAGAATCTACTAATCAATACTAGGGAAACGTGAAATAATAGACTTTTAGAGCTGTATGCTTTTACATGTTGAAGAAATATTTTTGTAAAGTCAGTAAGTCCTCAATTCATCTCTAGATTTGCTGCCAACATTTTCCTTAAGATATGTCAAAACCATTATTTAAATCAGAAATATTCTTTAAAAGTGGCCTCAGGGCAATACTTTGACCATAGTTAAGCCCAAGTATATAGAATTATCTGAAGATTTCTTATATATTCTTCTCTTGGTTGCTCCTAAATGCATGTTATCATGGGTTAGTCTTTGGCTTATCAAAACAATGCCATATGTAGGCGATTTATAAGAGACTATACTATTATTTTGTTAATAAGTTAATTAATTTTAAAATTATTTAATCTGACATGAATTGATAATGGTGTCTGCATGAATAGGAATGTGTTTATTTTTTGAGCAATAATAAAAAATAAAGTTAACAAAGAGCAAGTCACATAATCAAAATGTGAAAACTACGTGTCAATACTTTCTAACCATTTTATGTACTGAAGAAAATACGAATGAGTGTGGATGTGAGGGCTCTGTGCTTTGTGAAATGGGTCTGGTGCAGTGTTTGTCTATGCATCATTACAGAATAAAACAAGTAACACCTCTTCCCGTAATATATGAGATCAGCTATTTGTAGAAGAAGGCCAAATACTATAAACTTAAAATCCAAGAATTCATTTCATTCCCAACTCTCTATTCAAAATAATTTTATGTTTTTTAGGAGGTCAAGGCAGGAGGATTGCTTGAGTCCAGGAGTTTGAGACCAGCCTGGACAACATAATGAGACCCTATTTTTACAAAAAATTTACCATACATAAATAAATAACTGTATTTTGAAGAAAGACCCTGTGCACAGAAGGAGAATACTAAGCATGGAGGGCGGAAAGAAAAAGTGTGTGTGCACGGGGGTGGAGGGTAGACAGAGAGGCATGATTTGTAGTTTTTATGCAGCGCAATCAGGGAAGAAAGACACTGCATTGAAAGGGTGCTAAAAACCAAAGTCTATGTGTGTTCCATAGTAAGCTGGGGATAGTTTAGTCTGGAGGAAAGAGCTGTAGGACATTTGATTGAATTTCAGTATCTCCTGTTCACCAAGTAATTACCTGTTGCTACTTTATCTCTTTTTTTTTTTTTTTTTTTTTTTTGAGACGGAGTCTCTCGATCTGTCTGTCACCCAGGTTGGAGTGCAGTGGCCTCAGCTCACTGCAAGCTCCGCCTCCCGGGTTCACGCCATTCTCCTGCCTCAGCCTCCCGAGTAGTTGGGACTACAGGCGCCCGCCACCTCGCCCAGCTAGTTTATTTTTTTTGTATTTTTTAGTAGAGACGGGGTTTCACCGTGTTAGCCAGGATGGCCTCGATCTCCTGACCTCGTGATCCGCCCGTCTCGGCCTCCCAAAGTGCTGGGATTACAGGCTTGAGCCACCGCGCCCGGCCTACTACTTTATCTCTTGCGGGGCTCTGAATCCAGGAAGCCCCAGCAGAGTACTGTCGATCATCAGAATTCAATACAACTATGTGGGTTAAGTCTATTCAAAGGAGAGAGAGTTAAAAAGAAAAGTTGACGGCTGGGCGTGGTGGTTCATGCCTGTAATCTCAGCACTTTGCGAGGCTTAAGTGAGTGGATCATGAGGTCAGGAATTCAAGACCAGCCTGGCCAAGAAGGTGAAACACATGTCTACTAAAAATACAAAAATTAGCTGGGTGTGGTGGTGGGCAACTGTAATGCCAGCTACTCGGGAGGCTGAGGCAGAGAATTGCTTGAACCCAAGAGGCAGAGGTTGCAGTAAGCCAAAATCCTGCCATTGCCTTCCAGCCTGGTGACAGAGAGAGACTCCATTTCAAAAAAAAAAAAAAAGAAAAGAAAAGAAAAGAAAAAGAAAAGTTGACAAAGGACAAAAAGAACATATTGGGGCCTGGTGAAAAATAAAAGAAAGAAAACCTAACCTTCAATTCTACCTTTTTTATCAAGATAATGTGAGCCAGAGAGGCCATGCCAGCTTTCCTACATGACTAATTTCTCTCTGTGGTTCCAGGACTAGGAAATGTTGGTCAATAATCCACTCACCACAGCATTATTAAAACTACATTGCAATGGAAAAGACATTACAGTACATATTCTTTTTTTGATTTTGAATAATAAAATTAGGCCAAATGATATGTAGCCTTCAGTCTTTCCAGCAAAAGTACAATAAATAATCTTTGAATCCAAAATGAATATTTCCAGTTGAATTTTCTAAGTGTTCCATAAACAGAAACTGGTTCAAATAATATCCAATAACAAGCGTAGCATTAGAAATTGACTTGGAAACATGAGTTTGACTTGTTCAGAAGCCATCTCAACAAAACGGATCTCTCTTGGGCTATGCAAATTCACCGATAAGCACAAGATAAGTTACTAGAGAAATATTTTTCCAGCAGTGCTCAGGATCCCCAATCATGCTAGGCTTCAAGTGCTGGAAACGATTTAGCAGCCAGTTCTTCCATCTGTCCTACAGTAGGCAAGCAGCCAGTATCCAGAATGATCAACAGCCTCTGGGGCTTATGACTTACCAGTCAATGAGTAATATGTTTTGCTGTTTGGTGCTTTGTCGATTGATGTCTTAGAGTGAAAACTGCCAAAGCTGCAATCCACCTGCCAATACTTTTATTTCTGCCAAATTATTTTAAAAACACAAACTCAACATCAGAATACACCTAACCTATGATAGATAAAATTTTATTAACACTATATACTAAATGCTTTCATAACTGAAAAAGGTTTTCAAAGGTATCTATCGTGTACCCATCTATCTACCTATTTACACATACACAAATATAGACACACACATTTAAAATACTTATTTTGAGCTTCTAATCACAGTGAATATTCTTTAACTTAAAATGTATTTCTACTTATGGCATATTTGCTAAAGGCCAGCTATAATAGATTAAATGGGTTTATTTGAAGGAGCCAATGAAACCAGTTGTTGATATTAACAAGCTTCGGTGGCTGCCAAATGAAATGTCCCCAATATACAGAGTGT
This sequence comes from Colobus angolensis palliatus, assembly GCF_000951035.1. NCBI lineage: Eukaryota > Metazoa > Chordata > Mammalia > Primates > Cercopithecidae > Colobus > Colobus angolensis. The sequence goes on along the minus strand of NW_012112808.1, from coordinate 1,798,493 downwards.
ACCATTCCAAAGTGTATCATCTAAATTGTGAACATTGTGCTTATAAACTGAAAAATTAACATTGTATTTTAAAATGAACCATAATACTTGTGTTTCCAGTCAAGGTTTGAAAATAGGGGTGTGTGCCTACTTGTATAATGCACCATTTGGCAGAGTGCTCAAGAACTAAAATTCTGGAGGCTGATCCTCTGTGTTCACAATCCAAGCCCCATCTCGTACTAAAAGATGTTAGGCAAGTAACTTACCCCCCTAGGTCTGTTTCTTCATCTGAAAAATGAGGATAATAATAATAATAATAATACCTCATGGAGTTATTCAGATGATTAAATGAAATCACATAAGGAAAGTCTTAGAAAAGTTCCTGCCACACATTAAGGCCCAGATAAATGTCAGTGATGCTTCTTAGCACCCTGTTTTAGATTACCAGTTCTCATCAGCTGCTCTGGGTCTGATCGATACCCAGACCTAAGGAGAAAAAAAAAATTCCAGGTTGTTTAGAAAAAGATTATTGGTGGTTTCGCTATGGCAGCAGAACACTTTGAGGCCTTGGCGAGGGAGCTAGCAGCTAGCCTCAAAAGAATTGGCTAGATTCTCTGGGAAGGGAACTCATCAGCATATGAAGAAAAACATGGGTGAAAAGCTGGATGAGGAGATTTGGATGAATACAAAATAAGACAGTGTATTTAAGCAATGTCTCATAAATCACTATGGGTAGAATCAAAACCAAACTGTAATATTACAGTCTAACTGGGGTTTGTGTCTGTTTAGAGAGAAGAGAAGAGAGAGGCAGATACAGAGAAATAAGCATTGCTTGGATAAAGAGTTTAGCTCACCTGAAAAAGAGAGGGTACTGTTAATAAATAAATAAATAAAAATGAAGGCCATCATTTACCTACCCCAAGGCCAACTGCCTATAGTCAAGTAACCAAAACTTAAATCATCCTGATTTCCCTGAAAGGCTAACAAAACATAAACAAAACAAAACATAAGCTTTTTGTCCTTATCAACATGATTCAGTGTAACTAAACCAATACAGCTATAGAGAAATGAGCTTAAACAGCCCTATTGGCCTTAAAAAGTGATAATCAATCATGAAAAAAGATCAAAATCCTTCCTTCTATGTGTTCTACAAGCTGTACTGTAATTGTTGTAATATTGAGACTCATGTCATGTTTCCATGTCAAAGTCTCCCAATTAGTGAACTGTTCTTTTTTTTTTTTGACCTATTGTACATTACAACATAGTGACTACAGTTACTAACAATATGTTGTATTCTTGAAAACTGAGAGTAAATTGTAAGTGTTCTCACCACAATAAATATGTGTGGTAATGTATACGTTCCTTAGCTTGATTAACCCATTCTACAATGTAAAGATATTCCAAAACATCATGGTGTAAACAATAAATATATGTAATTTTTATTAGTCAATTAAAACATAAATAAAACCTTTATGCAGATGTTTAAAGAAAATCTTAAAAGAAAAAGTAAGTAGCTCTAAAACTGTGTAAAAAATGGTTTGATTTACCTTTGCATGCCCCTCTCAAGTAAATGTCAAGAAGTCTTTCCTAGATCAGGTCCTAGCCTTTTGCCCCAGATTCTCTGGGATCCACTAACCTTTCTCCAGGAAAAAAAAATAAAATAAAATAAAAACCAACCAAACAAACAAAACAAAACAAAAATTGTTCTTTTATATGCCAAATTAATTCTTAAAATTCTAACTTGATCTGATTTGATTTTTGAGAATACTCAGTATATTTTGTAAAGTTCTTCAAAGCCATCGATGAATCTTCCACATTATTTAATGGCTTTATGACCCCCTAACTTCAAACGGTATAACATTGATAAGACTGGTTGAGAGAATAAAGTTCAGGGTCAAAACTGTTATAGATGTTTCAGAAAGATGGAGAAAGTGAGAAGACTATGTTGAAGACAAGGGTGGAGAAAAATAGAGCTATACTCAATCATAATTCTCATACTCAAGGAAACAGTTGTGTTTAGCTCCTTAAACTCTCTCGGGCTAGTCACTAACCCAGGAAAGAACAAGTTCACATACACCCTCCCCACCTCACACGCAATATCTTGGGAAATCATCAAAGTCAAAAGACCTGTTGAAAATCAACTTGTTTTTTAAAGCAACAGTGTTATGGTTAAAAGGAAAAATGGAATGTTGAAGGACAGGAGAGGGGCACACTGGAAGTGAGGTGCCACTCTGACAACTGTCCCCGCAGGCCACACATGCACTTTTAGAGCCAATCAAAAGGCACAGGGCTAAAGGTTTAATTCTGAAGAAGCAAGACTTTTGAAATGTAACTGAATTCTTCCCAAAACTTCTAAGAAGAAAAATATATAAACACATTGAAGAGGAAGAGAGCAACCTAAAAAGAAAGCTTAGCCCCTCAGGAGGGTGATGCAGAAAGAGAAGAGAGGGTACAGGGAAAAGATGGGTCAAAGAGATAGCACAGAATTACTCAGTCTCTGTGAAAGGTTTTCAAAGGAAAGCATGTTTACAGTAAACAAAAGATCAATTCCACACCTTTTTTTTTTGTTGTTGTTAAACACATAATTAATTCTAGTTTGTAATTTTCTCTCAGTTAAGCCAAAATTGTCTTTTTACTTTTAATCATACCATCAATCCAAAAAATAGTTTATTAAGCCTTCACCTACTGAGCTTCATCTAAAAGCACAGTGCTACCTGGGGGGAAAATTACAATGACTTGCAAAACAGGAATCCCTTCCTCTCAAACTCTGTGCTTGAGATTAACATTTTACAAACAGGGATGCTCAACCAGTGCTCATGAAATGCAAAAGATAACTGACCCTTGGGGTTTTTGGCTGGCCTGGGCTTGTCTGAGATGTTAAGAAAATGTATATTTCAACCCTATGGGTGAAAGGGTGGGGTTCTGTTAGTTGGAGATACTAAACGAAGACATCCTAAGTGAAGGACAAACTGGGAGAAAAGGTCTGGAGGCTAGAAAGTGCAAGGCATGTTCTAGGAAATGCGGATAGACCCACTGGGCATGAAGAATGCTGAGGAGAAGGGAATGGTATTGAAGACCTGACCAGCTGCACTCACAATTGTACTGTTTGGGTTTGGCATCAACAACCTTTGTGCTGATGACTGATTCGAGAACCTCATTTCAACCTGCTAAATGTGTATGTGTGTGTGTGTGTGTGTGTGTGTGTGTGTTTCTACATAAGAAATTTTGAGAGGGAAGTAATTTATATATTTCAAGAAAATTATGATGCAGGGTATCTGAAATTAGTCATTATCACAGTCAGAAATATCTTTAGAGCAAACTATTTTGTAGGCTGTCTTTGCATTACTAATGTATTTATATAATATTTACATGCCTAGTAGGACTACAATTTTGATATACAGATTTAAAATCACAGAATTAAAACAAAACAATAGAATGTGTCCCAGCTCAAAGGAACAGCAATAAAAAGAAAAACTACATTAGCAGAATAGAGAACCTACTGGTATTTTAACAGACAGAAAGACAAATAAGACTTTCTACAATGGAGATACAAATCTGATTATATATAATAGATGGAAAAAAAAAAAAAACAACAAAACTTGGAATGACCTAGTAAGAGCATGTCTTTCTCATGTTGCTCTTTGAATTGAGAAATAACAAGAAAAGTGTTTGAAGAACTCAACCTCTCTGGTGAGAGAAGAATGAAGCAAAATACAGATTTACCTAAAAATTATAAAAAGCAAGTCACTAAGCAAACTAAATCCCTGTCACTGTCATGGCCTAGGGTTGTTTTCCAATCAGGGATTGGATGAAGGGACCATCCCCTGGTGCTATCATGAGTTAGTTCCTTGAAACTCCAATCTTGATTTTCCCTGCTATAAGAAAATAGTCTAGACTCTGACTGCTGAAGCCTTTCCCAGCTTTAGAAATTTCTAACATAGCCTTCTGTGATGCTTGCCATAAAAGATGGCAACTATAAGAATATGGTTAAAGACACTCTGGCGTCCGCTGTCTCTCTGAACTTCATATTATAAGCGATAGCAAGTATCCTTATTGTTTTCGTCAGATTGTGTCAGAGTTTTCTCTTATTTTCAGACTAAAGCTGATCAGGTTTCTAATTGGAGTTTAAATGTTTAAATGTGAGTTAAGAAAATTACATTTTCTAAGTTTTATTTACTAGCTGTGTAAGTTTAACAAATTGAACGTAATATACATTGCAACAATCTTATATCTATTTGCAAATAAATATAGATATGTATATATGAGACGTTCCATAGTGCCTAGCTCCTCATTCACACTCAGTGAATGTTAATTATCATTAACTCTCAATAACTAACATTTGAATGGCACTTTGTAGTTTTTTTAAAAATCACTTTTCCCCCATTTGATTGTCTCTTCATCCCTGTAAGATTCTATTGTCCTAGCTGAAAGCTAAACTAAGTGAGAAAATTGATCCAAGAGGATAAATGACTTCCCTGAGTCAAAAAGCTAATTAGAGGTTGAGTCAGAACTACCTTCTCTGGCTCCAAATACCTTGCTGTTTCCACCACACTATGTAGTGTTTTACTATTTTGCCCATTAATAGAGCAAAGAGGTCAAAAATAAAAATCTATGTTGGTGATTCAAGATGCTCTTCTTATTGGCCAATGGAACTCTATGATAGAGGAAAAAAAGAAAGTTATTACAGAAATCTTCACTGGATATTAAATCAAGTGCTGAAGGAATCATGTTTTAAGACCCGTACACAAGAAAGCTAGTTGACATCTTTAAGAAGTCAGCTTTAAAAATAAGAGACCCATATACTAGGAGACAAAGAAGCCTTCAGTTTGTTCATGAGGGAACATGGACAAAGAACTTGTGTCCCTCTGCTTTGGAAAGAGCTTTTCAAAGAGTTGGAGCAGAGAGAATGATAATTGGATGATTGAGGACCTACAATAGCTTTGTAACAACAGAGAATTTTATTTGTCTTGTATTGTGAATGTCTTTTAACATTGCTCTACTTGGAAAACATATTCCTTATGAAATTTTCTTGAAGCTGTGACCCATGTGGTCTGTTCTCAGAAAGCATTTTTTTTTTTAAGGAAAATAACCAGTCCAGTGATCCACAAGTGAAGTTCAAATCACTGAGATTCGTTACTCCCTTTTTTTGAACACAATTAATAGAATATACTTCATCCAGCAATGATGCCTAATGGATACTGAACATTGTGTCATACTCTATATAATACATTAACTAACTGAACCTTCTAATATGCCTTTGAGGAAATTACTGTTGTTTTATCTCCACTGTGCAGATGAGGAAACTGAGTCATAGAAAAGCCCCATAAGTGGACCAAAGCCCTGCATCATCTAAGTGGCAGAGCCAAGATTCAAACCCCAGATGACTTCAGACTCGATGGCTACATGTCTATTTTCCCCCTACCTGAAACTCTTCTTCCAGTGCTGATCTCCTCCAAGCTCTTGAGAAATTTTCTCTCTCAGTTCTGACCCAGTTCTCCTCCCCTTTCTCTCAATTCTGCATTTCAAAAATCTAAACTAACTACCTGTCAAGGAAACAATTCCCGGAGGAGAAAGGAGGAGATGAAACTGAGCTTAAAAGACTGAATGCTCTTTAGCTGAAAGAGACAGCAGAAAAGAGGCTAGTGACCCTTTAAAGAATATGATTTTCAAATATAAGAATGCATCAGAATCACCTGGAGAGTTTACCAAAACAAATTGCTGGGTCCCATACCTGGAGTTTCTCATGCTCTGGGCTTGGAGTGGGGCTGGAAATTTTGTACTTCTAAGAAGGTCATGTTGATGTAGAAGATGCCAATCTGAGGGCTGCACTCTGGGAACCATTGCTCTAGGTAAACAGCTTTGTGTTCCTACTCGTAAGAAGTCTACTTTCATTTCTTCCAATTATTCAAGAGTTCTATATTACTCAAGCCTAAAGAGCATCTACCCATTGGGTTTCACTACCTCTCACCACACGTTACAGGTCCCAGACTAAGAGAAGTGGCGCCAAGAGGGAGAAGCTGAGCTTCCTCTTCCTCCTTGCTAAAGGCAGACTTCTGAGTTTCCTGCCAGTAATTTCTTCTCCATTCTAACTTCATGGACAAGTGATCTGAGTTGCTGTGCAAAGAGATCTGTGGTCTCAGCTTGTATCCCCAAGAGAAAAGGACCATGATTCATACAAAGGTCATGGAGGGATGGCTTCTTTACACAAACTGATAGAAGAAACATATATCAAAGCAACTATAAAGGATAGCTGAAAAGCTGACATAAGAAGACCGAAATCAATAATAACAATATTCACGTCATATATCCTCTCATGAAAGGCTTCTTTCAAAGGGGCTGTAGGAACAACCTTTTTCCTTAGTAAAATGTGACTACTACACATTTATATTAGGAATCCCATATTTAAAGCTCGTTTTTATCTAAATCAATTATAAATTAATCACATTAATACATCACATATATTGCAATTGTAATGCTGGCCTGTGAAGCCCAAATTTAGATCCCTATTTCATACTCTAGGAAAAATTTTACTTGTGCCTAATTTTTAGAGCATAAAAATCTTCCTTCTAAGCGTATGGAATTATAGAGTAAATAAAAGCCTTAGACTGATTAGGCTGAAGCATTATTTTATTATGTGCACTTTCTCAAATGATTTAACTGGATTTATTCAGCTATGTTAAATAATGCATTACTTTAGCAGCAAATGCATCCTTGCATTTTGCATTAAAATAATATTTAAATATTCTTTTAACTTGGACAAAAATGATATGCCTGTGTCAACAGCACTGGAGAGTTCACTCAATGAGTTCAAACTTTTCCAATTTCCTACACAATACCCATTTCTTTAGTATTTTGAAGTTATCCTGATTAAGATCTTTGCTTTTACCTATTAACTATAACCTTAATTTTGTTTTTATCATAGTGAAATAAGACTCCTCTGTGAGCTGGGGAGATACACTTTCAGGTCGATATACACTATTTTCTTTTTAACTACTCTTGCAGGAATAACACACTTAAAAAAATTATGTATAGAGTCAAAAGCAGAGGAAGAGTTCCTTTGTTTTGCCATCTGAAAATTACCCTGCAGAAGTTTTATGTGTGTATGTATGTGTGTGCATGTTTGCACATATGCATACATGTATGGATATGTATTTGCAATCTGATACTCTCAGAAAGTACAGGAAAAGGTATTCATAAAGCAAGTTCTGGAAAATGACATGAGAAGAGAAGTTTTGCAAGAGAAGAGAAGAAAGTCTGGTTGGAAAGATGGTCACATTTGATACTATTTTGAGTAACTGACCAAATAAAGTTTTATATGGTTTAGAGCTTATGTTTAGAGAACTGGGCATAAAGTGTCTAAAGCTCAGTTACTTACTTTCTTTTCTTTTTTAATTTTTAAGATAAAATTTTGTAAAGCATCTCTTTGAAGTTAACTAATTCCTTTAAATTAATACATTTTCACACAGTATCTTCTAGAAAAAAGTTGATATGCATTATAAATGCATACTCTGATTTATGAAAGAATCACATCAACTTTAGTTGGCATGTGGTTCATTAATAATTCAACCAAGTAGACCTCACCAGGTTCAAAATAACAGAAGTTTAAAAATTAAAGATAAAATCTATAACAAACAAATATTACTATGTGTAAAAAGGATTCTTTATATTACAAATCCAATTAATTTTGTAACAAGTCGATTTTATCAGTTATTTATATGAGCTTCTATAAAATAATGAAAATACACTTGGAAAGTTGTAGAGGACTAAATCAAATGCATCCCCTGTCCCAAACTTATGAACACATTCACATGTGTTACTGCATCTGGCTTAGATAATTAAATATTTACAACCTTGTCTGGTTTTTCGTATTAAGAAGATGTCACAATTTTCTCTTTTCATAAGGAATCAAAGTTGAAGTATTTTTGCCTCCGTTTTCAAGGAAAAAAATAATGACAGCAGTGCATGTAGAGGGTTTTATTAAAGTCACAGGTAAGAGATAGCCAGGGGCAGAAGACACATGAGCCCATCTGAGAAATTACTTCAGGGCAGTAAGAAGCTTGCTGAGAAGAGCAATTTTACTTTTGGACTCTAAACTTGAGATGCCTTCTGAGCTTCTAAAACCTAGCGATTTCACAATGTCATAGAGGAGGATTTAACAGCCCAGTTTGAATGTTGTCACTTTAATCCATTAGTCAGAAGTGCAAAGGAAGTCTTCCATTCTACCTGTGATATTGACTACCCCACCCCAAACAGGTGGCAGGTTCCTGAATTAGCTTTGGCACTTTTTTTTTCTTGCTATGATCATCTAACATCAGTTTGGGTTACTAGAAATAGAACTTGAAGTAGGAAGCAGTCCTACATTTTTTTGTTGCTCTGGAAATGGTCTGCTTATAATCTTCCATCAGCCCTCCTCTACATTTCCAACCACTAATCTACACCTGGACTGCGGCTCAGTTCTCCTTCTGATAGGGAGAGGCCCTTCTACATTTTCCATCTGTTCTCATGGAAGGTCCTTCTGAAGTGAGGGCTGCCTGCTGAGCCTAGAGTCTAACAAAGTCTGTCACTTCTGAATACTCAACACCAAGCAGTGCTTGTCAAATTTAGAGCCGTGCCTGACAATCACCTGGAGGGCTTGTTCAAACATGCTGTAGGAGAGGAAAAGATGTCTTTGCTTGGCCCATTGCTCGGTTCATGGTGGAGGCTCCATATAAAGAAGTTATTAAATAAATGCAGATTTATTTAATGTAAGTTTTATATGACATAGGAGATTGCATGAGAAAATGAAGACCCAAAGTAACAGATAAGCTTGTGTACTTTTATGCTTAGGTTTGAAGAGTGGACAGTCCTGGAGCAGTATGACTGGACAAAGGAGGTGATAAACTCAGGGAAACTTAGCAAGGCCTGTTTGCTCAGATTCTTCTATGTCCTTGTGTCTTCAGAGATAAGGATGTTTCTTCTGGGTACAGGGAAGGCACCTCTCAAATAAGGGTCTTATGATTTTACAAGGGAGAGGAAAAACTAAGAGTGACCCTCCTACATCTGCTGTTTTCTCCAATGCCAAAGGTGCAGCATCTTGGGGTAGCATGTCCTGAGTCCCATCAATAGATTGCCTTCACAGTTTCTGTTTCAGTAGGTAATAGAGGATAGAGTCCTAAAATTATTTGCATTACTAACAAGTTTTAGGCCCCCTTTGAGAACCACTAACATAGAAGCTAGACTGACTCTCAAGGAGAAAGATGTGTATTTCTCAGAAATACTGTATTTTCATTTCTTTGATATTACTTTTATTTTTATGTATTTTATTTTTTCTGTGTGAAGAACGGGGTCTTGCTATGTTGCCGAGGTTGGTCCCGAACTCCTGAGTTCAAACAGTTGTCTCACCTCTGCCTTCCCAAGTGCTGGGATTACAGACATGAGCTACTGTACCTGACTGATACTGTTTTTAAAGGATATGATCATTTCTTTGAAGCTGAACTACCTGGGAAAGTATAACCTACCCAAGTGCCAGATGACAATGTATTCATGTAGACTGAGATCTCCAGATTTCAAACATCACCCTAAATCACCTACAGATACATCACCCCTACCCTCCACAAACCCAAAGGGACTTTATTGTACACTCTGAACTTGACCTTGGGATCGTCTCTAAGCTTTTTCATTATGGTATCTTCTGGAAAAAACTTAATAAAATAATTTGAAAATGGGGGTAGAAGAAGGGTAAATACAGAAAAACATAAAGAAAAATATTTCACACAATCGAACAGACTCTGCTAATATCTGTTGCATTTCCTTTTAGATTTTTTTCTGTATTTTTTGTTTCCTACTTTTATTTGCATTATTTCATAAGAATTTTCCAATAATTAACATTGTTTTCAATGGTGTATAGTGTTTTACCTTATAAATACACTATAGTAGTTTAACCATTTCTTTATTGCTATATGTTTAGATAATTTCTAATTTATCACTATTATATATATACATGCATACACACATACTGTTATATACTATTATACTTTGGTAAATATCTTTTGGTATTTTTTTCTGAATTTTAGATAATTTTCTTTAAGGAAATTTCTAAGAGTGTAATTGTTATGTCAAAGAATAAGAACACCTTTAAGGGTTTTGATGCATTCAGTAAAACTGCCATAAAATAATAAGTGGCATCTGAGGAATTCAGTTGCATATAATGTGGTGTGTTAATGTAAGATTAAGAAAATGATCAGGGCAAGTCCACTGATATGGCCAGCAGGGAGACCCCCAGATTTAGCTGTGTGATGCAATTAATTTCTGTCCAGGTTGTGGTTTGACACCACTAGGTCATGTTTGGTCACTCTGATTTAAATATTTATGGGGACAATTCTAGGTCTTGTGTCATACTGAGAACTCCAGACAAGTGGCAATGATGTCAAAAATCTATCTATGTCTATTCTCATTCAACTGCCAGAAGGATCTTTTTGAAAACATAAATCAGAGCGTTTATCTCCTCTGCTGAAAATGCTAAAACTGCTTTGTTTCACTCAGAGTAAAAGTCAAGGTCATTGCATGGACTTACCTGATCAGATCTGGTATTGTGCCTCTGAACTCATCCCCTTCTCTGCCCACAGGGTCCAGCCACACTGGACTCCTGGCTGAGTCTTTGTTGTCACTGTTCTGACTTCCTGGAATGCTCTTGCCACAGGTATCTGCTTGTCAAATTCCCTAACTTCTTTCAAGAATTTATCTAAACTACTACCTTCCTAATGAGGCCTATCTTAACAGACCGCCCCATTAAACACTGTGCACTGGCATCCCCACCTTGGACTTTGGCCCTAATTATTTGACCCTTCTGATCCTTCTCATCTTCATTTTTTAAAAAATACATTCTACTTACCAATTTTAACATACTATATAATTTAGTTATTCGTTATGTTTACTATTTATTTTCTGTAAACTCCACAAGGATAGTGATAACTCTGTTTCATTAACTGATATGTGTCAAGTACCTAGACCAGTCCCTGACACACAGTAGAAGCAAAAAACTATTTTAATGAACTTTAGCTATCTCAGGTTGAGAGTAAGGGCTGGATAGAAAATATAACCCAATCATCCATCACATGATAGTGATGGAGTTCAGGACACACCACCCCAAAATATGGCATGCTGGCATATGAGAAAACAGCACAAGTAGGGGGCGGTGATATAGTTTGCTATGTCCCTACCCAAATCTCATCTTGAATTGTAGTTCCTGTAACCCCTGTGTTGTGGGAGGGGCCTGGTGCGAGGCAATTTAATCATGGGGACAGTTACCCTCATGCTGTTCTCATGATAGTGAGTGAGTTTTCATGAGATTTGAAGGTTTTATAAGGGGCTTTTTCCCCTTTTGCTTGGCACTTCTCCTTGCTGCCACCATGTGAAGAAGGATGTGTTTGCTTCCCCTTCCACCATGATTGTAAGTTTCCTGAGGCTTCCAGTCATGCCAAACTGTGAGTCAGTTAAATCTCTTTCCTTTATAAATTATCCAGTGGCAGGTATATCTTTATTAGCAGCATAAGAATGGACAAATAAGGGGGTCATTCTCACCTTCTCATCTTTGTGAAGCCATCAGACCCTCATGTAAGAGGTGCAATCCCTGTACCCAGAAAAAGGGAATATTCTTATCTCAGAAGACACAAGGACACAGAAAATAACGTGAACAAACAGGCCTTTCTAAGTTTCTCACAGTTTATTATTATTAGGTTAAAACCTTTTTTCCTCCAGTCATACATCACCATGAGTGTCCACTCTTCGTCAAACCCAGCAGAAAAATACAAAAGTTTACCATTTCTTCAGGCCTTCATTTCTCTATGAAGGCTTCTGTGTTATGTAAAATGTATATTCAATAAATTCATGCACATTTCTCTTATTAATCTGTATTTTGTTGTAGGGACCTCAGCCATGAACCTAAGATGAGTGAGGCAAAGATATTTTCAACCCCTACAATAGCCAAAGTCATGTTGTTGTTGTCCCAATAGTTTGGGAATTCATTGTATTTCTGATTTGCTCTCCAACAGTTCAACCCATTTCCAGCACCCTGCAATGTGGAATAGTTCCTGCCTTGCCATGTGCTCCTGCATGTCTTCTGATCTTTCTTCTCTATCCACCTGTGGCTATTTCTGCATATGCTTGGTCTTGGAGATGGGGACACACGGGAGAGGCATCATCCTTGTGATGCACACAACTCTCTCTTGGTTTTTTTCTTAGAGCCCTGTCCTTGTCTTATCCAAATGTGAGTACAATATTCAGTCCTGGAACCCAACACTTTTCTTCCAAGATAGATGGGTGATAGCCAAGAGAGATAGAAGCATATACTGTTTACTTTAATAAATGGTTGTAGAGAATTTATCTTTAACAATATATGGGGACTTGTCAGGAGAAGGGAGTGTGTAAGTTGTTAATACATTTTAAATAATATAAGGTCTTCATATTTTTAAAATTTAAAATTGTGTGAAACAGATAAAACATCTTTTATATTAGCTTATCCAATAGGTAAAAAATGTAATGCTTTAGCATTATTTTAGATATATTTTAACTTATCTATGACTGCCTGGGGAGGTAGAGGGGACTGTATATAAAGCTGGAAATTTAAATTTATTACAAATTTCAATTTTAAAGGCAACAATATTGTTATATGAGACTAGCAAAGATAAATTCTATTACCAAGATGAGTGTTTACGACGACATTTCCAAAGTGACCAAACTTATAACATACTTTTTCCAAAGCAACTTTCTCATTTTGTTCTGAAAACGAATGTAAATGTATTTTCAGTATCTCTGAAAATATGAAAAACAGTCCTGATGGCCTACCTCATTCATCACTTTTGCAATTAAGAAAAGATACTTTCTTTTTTATATACTTGTTCTCTAGAAGCAGATATACAGGAGTCCAAGATGAAGCAGCAAATCAAACAGTTTGGACCTGAAGGTGATGGATATAAAAATGTCACATCAAGAACCTAACTACACTTACTACGAGGAAATGGGGAAGATATTAACTGACCGGGAAAAAGTTTACTAATGTCTAAGTCATTAAGCAGCTCTTGTATGATTGGTGCAAAGCCTGCAACCATCTTCCAAAACATCCAAAACTTTGGGAAGGCCACCATATGTCATGCTAATGGAACCCCTGTTCCCTTGGTACCTGCACTATCTCTGATTAATGGAAGACATGCCATGAATGATACAAGTGATTACACTGCATAAGTTAGGATGCAGACAGGTCATAGCTTGATTAAATTCTGGAACAAACACCTCCTCTCTCCTGGGGCACTGCTGTCCATAGCACAGTAGTCATCTGTTAAATAGTGGCATATTTCACCATGGAGGTTACCTAGCACTAGCTTAAAATTTAACAACTGCCTTCCCAGAGCTGCCTGAAAACCTAGACCATCATCTCAAATATAAAGGAGAACAAAGGCATATGAAAAGGCACACTTTAAAATAAAAAGGAAGGATTTAACATGATGGGGAGCCTCAAATGTTACAAGCCGTGAACAAACACAGATGTGTTTCAAGCCTTAGCTGGGACAAGGTTTTGCAATTTTCATTTTGTAAATATTCCTAACTAAAAATCCATTTCCTTGTACCTCAAAAGGTCATAGACTTTGGCCAAATGTTCAGATTTGCAAGGTACAAACAATGAACCCTGGCAACAGAAGGAAGCAAATTCATTCCTAGCTATCCAGAGCTATTGAGAACAAGGACCGATGGGGTGAAAGACTGCGTGTTACCATACTCTTACATCTTTAAACTTCTATTATCAGGAGGTGAGGATACAGTTAGTGTTCACGGCTAACTACCCTGTCTCTGCTACTACCTCGGAAGAGCCAACATTTTTATCAGTAAGTCCAAAGATGAACAATTTGTCCACCTGTGGAAGGAGGCCTTATGAATGCCCTTTTACATAGGAGCAGAAGGAATTCTTTACAAACAGCTTGAATACTCTTTGCAAGAAAAGTCAAGCTCTGCAAACTTGTAGATATCTAATCCTGATTTTCAGAGTATAATAAGACTTACCTATATTGCCTTCATATTTGGCCTGCCAGGGATTTAGCTAATAGGTTCTTTAATTGAGCTAAAGACCAACAGCACCTTTTCTACTTCCCTTGTGGTTAATGACTTTGACAGTGGGATTTATTAAAAAAAATTCCAGGGAAAAAAAGACCTCCTTCGAAGGCAGCAGTCTCTATTTAGGTGTTTTTAATGCCCTGATTAAGGTCAGCTAATGTGATGACACAGAAGGTTAGAGGCTAAGGAGAATGTTACTTCAATTTCAAGCATTTGTTATCAGGGCCATCAGTTAAACAAGGGAATCTGAGAGCTTAACTGCAAGGTCTAAGGCATCAAAGAGTTGATAGTGTTTTTGGCAAATCACAATACATATAGAGAAAGCTCATACAAAACAGGCGTTAGCTGCTGATATATAGAAAAACGAAGAACATTAGGAGTTCGCAATAAATTACTGAATTGGGGTGTTGTATACGGGTTTCAGAGAGAAGATAAGATAGATGTAAGCTTCTTCTCGAGGATAGGGACGAGCTGGTATACAATCAAAGACTGAGCTGAAGGGGAAGAATTCAGGTTACACCTACATCTTTGGCTATAGGTTTCATGAGATCTCAGAATATGTGAAAACTGTACTTGCCTGAAGGAGTAAAAAGTCGAACCCTTTTTAAACTGAGAGAGAAAAAGAGAGAAAGAACTATTTCTCAAGAGATATTTCTGTTTTATAGCACATTGCTGGATGTTATTTTAGAGCAATTAAACCAAACTAAAATTAAAAAAAAAAAAAATAACAACGGGGTAATTATTTCCTGGAGCATTGGTACAATTCACTGTAGAGATATTGTTCTTGGTCACATTGAACAGAAGATGCACAAGCATGAGCATCACAGAAAACAACACAAAGTCTGAAATCCTATTCAGGTATTATTTAAAATCAAGTCAAAGGGATGAACTGGAAAGGTTCTCCAACTTGGCTACATGAAGTCTACATGGCATTCCCTGCTCTACCTGTTCAAGTGCAGCCAGGGGTGAGGGTAAAGGAGGGCATGTGATGGGATTAGACACTGGGGATACAACTTGGGGACACTGGCAATGACCCAGATGAGAGTATAAACTAGAGTCATAAAAGTTTCCAGTGGAGAAGAAAGGAAAAGCAATAAAAATACACAGGAAGTAGAATCAACCAGATTTATTGAATCAATTAGATATAATGCAAGATGATGGAGGGGTGTGGGAAAAGAAAAGCTAGGGGGGACAACTCACAGGTTTATGGCTTCGGCCAGAGGCTAAATGGTGGCATCATTCACCAAGATCAGAAATATTTGCAAAGAAATAGCAATTGGTGGGGACAAAATTAATTCCATTTTAGACCACTGGATTGAGAGTCCTTATGGGTTTTTTCCTCTATATATTTTTAAATCCTTACAAAAATGAAGCCTTCATGGAAAGGAAAATCAAATATGTCTAAAAAGTTTCTGACCATTTTTACATTGACAAAGTATACTATATGTACTCTTTTGTAAAAGTTGAATATCATATGTTTTTATTTTTCTTTAAGTATTATAGACTTTACTTTTTTTTTTTTTTTTTTTTTTTTTTTTTTTTTTGAGACGGAGTTTTCGCTCTGTTGCCCAGGCTGGAGTGCAGTGGCCGGATCTCAGCTCACTGCAAGCTCCGCCTCCCGGGTTTACGCCATTCTCCTGCCTCAGCCTCCCGAGTAGCTGGGACTACAGGCGCCCGCCACCTCGCCCGGCTAGTTTTTTGTTTTGTTTTTTTTTTTTTTTAGTAGAGATGGGGTTTCACCGGGTTAGCCAGGATGGTCTCGATCTCCTGACCTCGTGATCCGCCCGACGGCCTCCTAAAGTGCTGGGATTACAGGCTTGAGCCACCGCGCCCAGCCTAGACTTTACTTTTAAGAGTAGAATGCTATTGCAAGCCAATGGTCCTGTCAAATGCATCTGTCAATGATGGCAGGATGGCCAAGAATAACAATTCTCAGCTGCCAAAGAATTTGGCTGTTTGTCAAGAAGAAATAAAGGGGGCAATCTGCCAGTTACTGCCCCCTTGTGCTCAATAAGTGGCAAAGGCAAATTAAGCAATATATCAATGCAGAATGGCAGAATGTCAACATCAACATACAGCATTATTCTAGCTAAAAACTGAACCCCAAGCTCTTATTTCGTAGTTGAGGTCACTGGAGACCATGGAACAACTTAGCCACAATCACAGGGCTCATTGGCAGAGAGGCAGGACCGGAATTCAGATCTGACTTTCCAGACAAAATTCCTTCCTTGATACCACATTTCATTTCTTAAAAATATGGATTCCAAATATGGATTCATGGATTCCAATGTCACATTTCTAATAGGCAGACTTCTTTCACGCTTCTATTATAAAAGGAGAATTCATAACAAAAGGAGAAAAAGGAAGATCCCTGAGGTCTCATACAAGTGTGAAACCAATCTACCACTAAACAGAAGACAAATTCAGGGAGAATGTCATTCATATTCTCTACAAATATGTATAAAACCACAGGAAGAAATTATTCATAAAACCTAAGTTACTTTGACCAAAAATACTCACTCCTTTCCATAAGTGAATAATTACCTCAGGTTAAATAGTTGAAGGGGGGAAGAGTACAAATTTTGGTTTTTATCCATTCTTTCACTTAACTACCTTGGCACAAAGAGATTTCAATAAAGAACTGGGTTTCCCCTAAAGTTTGTCTGATTCTGATTTATTTTATCTTATTTTGAGGCTCACATTTTCATGGTCAGCACAAATGATTTTTTATTATTTGTGGCTCCATTTTTGTGAATCACTACTCAGTCCATTACAGAGGAGCATAGTGAGTGCATGGTAAATATCCCCCTCCCACCCAGGCCTTCTCTACAATATACTCAAGGTAGTTCCTATCAGGCCCTTGGTATATAAAATTAAAACTCATTTGCCATCTTTGATTGAGTTGAATTCACTGGCAATTTTTTTGTATGTTTAAAAACATATTTCTAAAATTCCATGAACTACAAAACCATTTGAAGAATAATGAAACTGAGACACCAACAATAGGTTAGAATAAATTTCACCCCCTAAAGTTTAAAGACTGTGTGTAGTGGCTGGGTGCAGTGGCTCATGCCTATAATCCCAGCACTTTGGGAGGCCGAGGAGGGCAGATCACAAGGTCAAGAGATCGAGACCAGCCTGGCCAACACGGTGAATCCCTGTCTCTACTAAAAATACCAAAATTATCTGGGCATGGTGGCGGTGGCCTGTAGTCCCAGTTACTCGGGAGACTGAGGTAGGAGAATCACTTGAACCCAGGAGGCAGAGGTTGCAGTGAGCCAAGATCACACAACTGCACTCCAGCCTGGGCAACAGAGCAAGACACTGTCTCAAAAAAAAAAAAAAAAAGGAAAAGTGTGTCTTTTAATATCACCACACACATACATTATACATGCAAATGGATTCACTTATTCTCTTGCAGGGGAAAAAATAATGTTTTCTCACTATCTTTGCAAAAATTAATGTATATGACAAACACTTTCCAATCTATAACTAATAGAATCAAGGAGGACATCTAATTAGCAATTAGTCTGATTAACATTCCTTGGAGATTAATTTGTTTTACCAGATGGCCTTCATAAAAATAATTCTTAGAGGATTTGTTTTAAAAATCAGCTAAGCTAATTACAGAATGTAGGAATAGAGAAATTTTGACAATCATCCCAAGCATAAATTAATGTGTTTAAGTTGTAAGTCTTCAAGACATGACTGGGAAGTGTAAATGGCAAAAGGGAGTCTATGGGCCTGCTCAGTGAAACTACTGAGCTAAGGACTAGAAATAGTTTATTGAGAGGGCAAAATCAAAACACAAAGACCTCGTCAGATAGAAGCTAAAGGTGAGCAAGCTGTGAAAGAAGGGTACATGCAAGTTAGACACTGGGAAACTAAATTGGACCAAAGTCAAGGGAAGTTCCAAAACACAAAAGAAAAAAAGAACAAGCAGGAACAGAGTCCAGAAAGAGTTCTGCTCACTGTCTGCCTGGCAGCCCTATCATACTGACTTTGCCATAAGGCCACAACGAGTGCCCTGTCATCAGGATGGCATGCATTTTGAAACACCTTTGCAGAAGCTGCCATGGGACTTATCCACAAAGAAGGGAGTTCATATTTGTTAAGTGCTTATCACAAACTGAAAAAGAAGCTTCAGACATGTACAATATCTCGAGTTGTTTTTTTCTCACTCAAATTGTTTTGTTCTTCCTGAAACACAGTCTACATGTCTCAGCCTCTGCTGTGACTAGGCAGGGCAATGACACTGAGTTACCGTCAGTGGAGTTTGGAAAGAAGTGATGTATTCCATTATCCAGTACCATCTCATAGAATCTTTCCATAAGTGACCTACCATGTCTTTCTCTGCTTGCTGTTTGATAGGAGAAGAGTACTACAGGGATCTAAGGAGTGAGTGCCTGATGACCATAGATAATGTCTCCCTACTCATCAATACCCACAATGGACTGCTGCATTACAAAGAAACACTAGCAATTGAAGCTAGTATTACTTACCCTTCATTAATGCACCTGTTTATCTTATTTAATCCCTACAATAATTTGTTGTGGTGATATTTTTGTCTTACCAAATGGATAAAACGAATGAATGAGGAATTTGAATCCAGGTCTGTCAGACTCTGAGAATCTATTTCCGCTCACCAAGAAGTCTGGTAAACAGAATCTGAAGCAAAGAAGACATGTATTGTGTTTAGTTTTATATAAATTCAGATACATTCAAGAACATAAATTAACCATTCTGAGTGAAGGATTCAATAGCATTTAGTATACTCAAAATGCTGTGCAACTACATGAACATCTGTCTAGTTCCAAAACATTTTTGTCACCCTGAAGGGAATTCCTTACTCAATAAGTAATTATTTCATTAGCTATTTCCCCCTCCTCTAGCCCCTGACAATGTTTTTTCTTTTGTTTCGTTTTGTTTTTTTGAGATGGAGTCTTGCACTGTTGCCAGGCTGGAGTGCAGTGGCACAATCTTGGCTCATCGCAACCTCCACCTCCTGAGTTTAAGCCATTCTCCTACCTCAGCATTCCTTCCTTAGATTCCTGGGATTACAGGCATGAGCCACCATGCTCAGCAATTTGTTTTATTTTTAGTAGAGACAGGGTTTCACCATGTTGGCCAGGCTGGTCTCAAACTCCTGACCTCAGGTGATCCACCCACCTCGGTCTCCCAAAATGCTGGGATTACGGTCCCCTAACAATGAAGAAACTAATTTCTATAACTATGGATTTACCAATTCTAGATATTTCATATAATTGAGATCATACAATATGGGACCTATTCTGTCTGGCTTCATTCACTTAGCGTAACTTTTTTGGGGTTCACCCACAGTATAGCATGTATCAGTATTTCATTCCTTTTTATGGCTAAAAAATATTCCATTGTATACCACAATTTATTTCTCCATTCATGCATTTCCACAGTTTGGCTATTGTGCATAGTGCTTCAATGCACATGTATTGATTGAGTACCTGTTGTTCACTCTTTGGGGTATTTACCTAGAAGTGGAAATTCTGGGGACAACATAATTCTACATTTAGCCTTTTAAGGAAATGCCAAACTGTTTCCTACAGAGGCTGTATCATTTTACATTCCCATTAGCATTGCATAAAGGTTCCAATTTCTCCACATCTTCACCAACACTTGTTATTTTCAGTTTTTGGATTAATGCCATCCTAGTAGGTGACTTTCTCATTTCTGCAAAAAAGGACAATTGGAATTGTGAGAGGGATTTCATAGAATCTATACATAGCATTGGGTATTTTTGCCATCGTAACAATTTTAAGTCTTCTAATTCATAAACATTAGATGACTTCTGTTTATTTATAGCTTCTTTAATTACTTTCAGCAATGTTTTATTGTTTCAAGTGCACAATTCATTTATCATTTGAATTTATTCCAGGATATTTTATTTCTTTGCTCTTATTCTAAAGAAAAGTATTTTCTTAATTTTCTTTTCAGGTTGTTCATCACTGGTATATAGAAACAAGTGACTTGTGTGTATTGATCTTGTGCCCTGCCACTTTGCGGACTTCAGTCAGCAGTTTTCTCTTTTTGTGAATTTTTGGTATTTTTAATATATAGAATCTGTTATCTGCAATTAGAGAGAGTTTTACTTCTTCCTTTCCAATTTTAATGCTCTTTATTTTTTCTTGCCTACAAGCTCTGTCTGGAACTTTCAGTACAATGTTGAGCAGCAGCATTGAAAGCAAACATCCTTGTCTTGTTCTTAATTTTAGAGAGAAAGTTTTCAGTCTTTCACCATTGATCATAGTATTAATCATCAGTTTTTCATAAATGTCCTTTATCAGGTTGAGAAAGTTTCTCCCATTTCTAGTTTTTGAGTGTTTTTCTCATGAAAAGTTTTGGATTGTGTCAAATTCTTTTTCTGCACTGATTAAGATAATTATGATTTTTCCTTTGTTCTATTAATGTGCTATATTGCATTGATTGCTCTTATCTTATTGAATGACTCTGGCATTTCTGTGATAAATCCCATTTAGTCATAATGTATAATCCTTTTAATATGCTATTAAATTAAGTTTGCTAGTATTTCTTGAGGATTTCTTCATCTATAATCATAAGGGGTTTTGGTCCATAATTTTCTTTTCTAGTGAGGTCTTTGTCTGGCTTTGGTTTCAGGATAAGCTGGTCACATAGAATGAGTTAGAACACATTCCCTCTTCTATTTTTTGGAAGAGTTTGAGAAGGATTGGTGTTAATTGCTTAAAATGTTGAGTAGATTCACCAGTAAAACCATCCGGTCTCAGGCTTTTCTTTGTTGGGAGGTGTTTAATTACTGATATAATTTCTTGTTATATAAATCTGTTCAAATTTTGTTTCTTTATGAGTCAGTTTTGCTACCCAGTATGTTTCTAGGGATTTGTCAATTGCATCTATGTTCTGTAATTTGTTAGCATACAATAGTTCAAATAGTCTCTTATGATTTTTTTGTGATAGAAAGTCTATAGAAATGTCACCATCTTCATTTCTGATTGTAATTAAGTGCAACTTCTATTTTTTTCTGATTTCAGTTAAGTGCAACTTCTATTTTTTTCTTTGTCTTGCTAAAGATTTGTCAATTTTGTTTATCTTTTCAAGGATCTAACTTTATGTTTTAATAACTATATCTCTGATGGCTAATTTTATGTATCAGCTTGACTGGTCCCAGACATTTGGCCAAACATTATTCTGGTTGTTTTTGTAACAGTGTCTCTGGATGAGACTGATTAACATTTGAATCAGTAGACTGAGTAAAGCAGGCTGCCCTTCCTCCCTAATGTGTTTGGGCCTCAACCAACCAACTGAAACAACAGTCAACTGCCTCAACAGTACAAAACAAAGAAATAAAAAGAAACTCTTCTGCTTGACTACCTTGAGCTGAAACGTTGGTATTTTTCTGCCTTTAGACTCAAACTGAAACACTGGCTGTTTTTGAGTCTGAAGCCTGCCAGACTCAAAAAGGCTTTGGACTGGAATTTATACTCTCAACTCTTTTGCTTCTCCAGATTGTGGATCTTTTCAGCCTCCATTATCAAGTGAACTAATTCTTTATAATAAATATCCTGATAGAGAGAGAGAGAGAGAGAGAGATTAGATGGACAGATAGACAGAGATATAGATATCTTATTAGCTCTGTTTCACTGGAGAATCCTAATACTAATGTTTCTTCTTGAGTCAGTTTTGCTACTTAGTATATTTCTAGAGACTTGTCATTTTTATTTCCATTCTGTAATAGTTCAAATATTCTCTTATGATCTTTTCGTTGTAGAAGGTCTATAGAAATATCACCACTTTCATTTAGTCAGGGGAATTAGGCTTACTCTAATGTTTTTCTATCCTCTATTTCATTTATCTCTGTTCTAATAATTATAATTTCCTTTTTAATACAAGCCTTGGGCTTAGTTTGCTTACTATTTTCCACTTTCTTAAAGTGTAAAATTGGATTATTGATTTGAGATATTTCTTTATTTTTAATCTAGGCATTTATAACTACAAGTCACCTTCTAAGCACTGCTTTTTCTGCATCCCATAAGTTTGTGTATGTGTGTTTTTATTTTCATTCATGTATAGGAATTTTGCAACTTACCATAGTCATTTGTTCTTTGGTCTATTGGTATTTAAGAGTGTGTTATTTAATTTTATTTTTCACATATTTGTGGACTTTCCAGGTTTTGTTGTTGTTGTTGTTGTTGTTGTTATTGGTTTCTAACTTCATGTCATTGTGGTCAGAGAAGATCACTTATATGATTTCAGTCTTTTCAAATTAATTGAAAATTGTTTTTGTGGCCTACCATATGGTGTATTCTGGAAACAGGCGCAGGAGAAATTGAGAAGAATGTGTATTCAGTTGTTATGGAATGGAGTGTTCAAAATGTCTGTTAGGTCTAATTTGTGAATAGTGTTGTTCAAGTTCTCTATATCCTTCTTGGTCTCCATTTAAGTGTTCTATCCATTACTGAAAGTGGGATATTTAAATCTCTAACAGTTATTTTGGAACTATCTATTTCTCCATTCAAGTCCATCAGTGTTTCCTTCACATCTTTTGGCTCTGTTGTTTGTTGCCTATATGTTTATAAATACTATGGCTTCTTAAAGAATAGACTCTTTTATTAATATATAATGTCCTCCTTTCTCTATTTTAATACCTTTTGACTAAAAGGTCATTTTGTGTGATATTACTATAGCCACCCTGGCTTTCTTTTGGTTACTACTTGCTTTAATGCAAGTATCTTTATTCATATTTTTGCTTTGAACCCACATTTATCTGTAGATCTAAAGTAATCTCTGGAATCATGTGTTTTTATCTGTCTGACCATTTCTGCCTTTGGAAAAGTTTTTCCATGAACATTTAAAACAATTTCTGATAAGGAGACTCTTAATTCTGTCATTTTGCTATTTGTTTTCTGTATATGTTATATGTTTTTTGTTTCTTATTTCCTTCATTATTCCTTTCTTTTAGGGTTAACTGACTTTTTTTTTATTGTACTATTATTACTACTTCCTTATTTCTTTTTGTGTGTTTTTTAAAGGTATTTTCTTAGTGGTTACTGTGGGAATTATAATTACTATCCTAAATTTACAGTAATGTATTTTGAATTGATATCAATTTAGATTCAATAGCAGATAAAAAGACTGTCCAAATGCAGCTTTTGCCCACTTTATGTCGTTATTTTTACAAATTACATCTTTATGTACTGTGAGACCATTAACCACATATTTATACTTTTTATGCATTTGCCTTTTAAATCATATAAGAAATCAAAAGAGGAGTTATAAACTAAAGATACAATAACATTGGCTTTTATATTTACCTATGTATTTACTTTCACCAGAGTTCATTATTTCTTCGTATGACTTCAACTTGCTGTCATTTTAGCCTGAAGAATTCTGTTTAATATTTCCTATAGGGCAGGTCTACTATTAACTTCCTCAGTTTTTGTCCATCTGGAAATGTCTTAATTTATCCATTTTTGAGGGATAATTTTGTCAGATATAGAATTCTTGGTTGATAGTTTGTTGTTGTTTCTGTCTTTTCATTTCAGTGCTTTAAATATATTATGTCACTCTCTCTGGCTTCCATGGAAAGAAAAATCTGCTTTCAATCTTGTTGAACATCTCTTGGACACAAGTCACTGCTCCCTTGTGGCTTTTCAGAGTTTATCTTTGTTTGTGGTGTTTAACAGTTTGGTTATAATGTGTCTCACTGTGAGTCTCTTTGTGTTGATCCTTCTCGGGATTCATTGAGCTTCTTATATATGTAGATTTTTACATCATTACCAAATATGGAGAGTTTTGGCCATTATTTATTTGGCTGTTCTTTTGCCTCTTTTTCTCTCTCCTATTTTTCTGTAATTCCCATCATGCACATGATAATATGCTTGAGGTGTATATACAAGTCAGTGTATGACATACACATACATATTATAGGTTTTTTAGGCTTTGTTCATTTTTCCTCATTCTTATTTCTCTCTGATTTTCAAATGAGATCATTTCAATTGACCCACTTCCAGTTTGTTGATTCTTTCTTCTACCGACTTGAATCTTTTATTGAAATCATCTGGTGAAATTAGCTCTGTGTTAGGGCACTCCTTGATTGCTTAGCTACGCCATTTAAAATTCTGCCTTAACCTTCACATCCTGCTTGCATTGGCCTAGCAATCAGCCCGCGTTGATAGCTCAAGGTCTCTCATGTCATTTCTAACAGGTGTCCTGCACTGGGTGTGCATGAGGTTTTTAATCTCTCTAGTATATAAAGACACTTTGGAATGATTTAGTTTCCCAGATAAACTATCTTTCCAGTTTTTCCTCCTGGGATTTCAGTTCATTGTTTGCCTCAACTGCAATCTTTTGCCCCAGGTGGCTGGAGGTTGTTCATTGACCCTATAATATTTTCAAGAAATACCCACTGCTTTTTCACCCTGAATGAGTTCAAGTTTAGACAAAACAAAAACAACTTACATCAGTCCCTCAGGCAAGCCCCAAGATTTGTTTGAATAGATAAAGTCTCGCTTTCTCCCTACAAAATCAGGGACAGGGTCTCACCCTGGTAATGTGGGCTTCAAGAATTCTACCAAGCTGGGCATGGGAGTATAGAAAGGGCATGTAAAAGCACCTTGAAGTTTTTATATCATTTTTTAACAATTATTTTATTTTAAGTAAAGATGGGGTCTTGCCATGTTGCTCAGGCTGGTCTCAAACTGCTGACCTTAAGGAATGTTCCCACCTTGGCCTCCCAAAGTGCCGAGATTACAGGCATGAGCCACTGTGCTTGTCCACTCATTTTTAAAGTTGCCTCTTTTTTTTTTTTTTTTGATTAAACATTCACTTATTTGCTGTAAACATTTGACTTTTTTCCAGCATACTGACAAAGTTGATTCTGACACTTTTAACTGATTTCTTGGTTTCCAAAAGGAACAGGCCCTTGAAACTACTTTTTCCACCATTTTTGCTGACATCACTCACCATGTAAATTTCGACAGGACAGTGGGTAAAAGTTACTGGTCCTAATGATATTTTACCTTTGTCCTAGATATTCATTATTTTCATGATGAGCTACCCATTTTTACCAACTTAACTAATGCATCACAAATATCATCTCATTAGACCCACAAAATAAGTGGAATGAGTGAAAAATATAAGAACATAATGATGGGACAGATTTGCAGAAGAGTTTTAGTCATGAAATAAAAAACATTTTTGCAAATTGACATTTTAAAATGTATTAGTCTGCTCATATGCATTTTTGGTTGGAAAAAATGCCACATTCAGGAAGTTGAGCTTTATAGTATCCAACATACATACAGACATTCATTTATCTCTTTCAAAGCCTCCCTATCCACTGCAGCCAGTGGAAGAGGTGGTGGCAGGCAGGAGTATAGTGAGCAACAACACACACCTTATTCCTTGACTTGTTCATTAAGAGAAATGAGAAGAAAATCCCCCAGAGAAGGTGAGAGCACTAAGAGGGATTCCACAAAACAGAGGAGAAACATTCCACACGTTACTCCAGTAAGAAATCAACTTCAGTTATTGCATGTCATTTTTTAAAAGGCAAAATGTCTCCATTCTTTCAATGAAAACTTTTTAAATTTATGCTTTTCAGAAAATCAGGTTTTGACTGGTATATTAAGGAGAAAATGATAAAAGCAGATTACAAAATTATTTCTGATCTTAACTGAGAATACATAAAAGTTTTACACACAAATTTCACCACATATGCAAACATATAAATATATAAATTTGTATAAATACAAACATATGCATATATGCAAATATGTATGCTAAAGGCATAGATAGATGAATACATGTACTAGAGAAAATCGGTAAATTAATACCTTGAATAAATCATTTTCTATTATATGTGTATGTATGGGTGTCTGTATATACAAATCAGTGTGTTACATATATATACATATATATACACACACATACATACATACATACACACACATATACAGACATATAATGGAATACAGATACTTGTAGAAAATTTAAATAGTAGATGTATATATACCATGAACAATAAGTTTCCTTCCTAAAACACCTCCAAGTCAAATAGTTATCTTCCTGATAGGCAACTGCTATTCCTACTTTCTTGTCTATCCTTACAGCTATGTTTTTATATAAACATAAGCATAAATGAAAAACTACATACACAACATACATTTCCTTTATGTAAACAGAAGCATACTGTATACAGTGTTCTATATATTGCTTTAAACAGTTCTATTACAGGACACTTCCAACATACACAAAAGTAGAAAAAGCATACATAGTACTAAACCATTCTGTGCCTATCACAAAGCTTCAACAATCACCAAATCATCTGATCTATGAACTTACCAGCTTCTCTCCAAGCCCTTAAAACACTGGGTTATTTTGAAGCAAATGCCAGTCATCATATTATTTTATCTATAAATATGTCTGATTATATCCCTAAAGAAGGACTTTAAAAATCAAAACCAAATAGCACCATCATATCTTAACAAATTAACACTGATTACTAAATGTCAAATATCCAGTGTTCAATCTTCCCAATCTTCTCAAAAGTGTGAGTGTGCATATGTGTTTTTATGACCATGTGAAAGCATGTATATAGGATAAATTCCTGTAAGTAGTTTTAATAAATAGTTCAAAGATAATCTCTCTAGTCTGACACTTTTCCTAACTTTGTTACATTTTCTATGATGCATGCTTTTCATTTATATGTAGTCACTTTATCTCTCTTTAATTATTTTGTTGTTTACTTAGATTATTTGATGACATTCTCTTTGGCTACTAAAATATTACTTTCCAAAACAATTTTTTGTTAATTTCACTTTGTTTTTGTTTTCAACTTTTATTTTAGATTCAGGGGATACATGTACAGGTTTGTTGCCTGAGTATATTGTATGACGCTGAGGTTTGAGAAACAAATGATCCAATCACCAGGTACTGAGCACAGTACCCAACAGTTAGCTTTTCAACTCTTGTCCCCTTCTTTCCCTCACCACTCTAGTAGTCCCCAGTGTCGATTGTGTCATCTTTATGCCTATGAGTACCCAATATTTAGCTCCCACTTATAAGTGAGAACATGCAGTATTTTGTTTTCTGTAACTGAGTTAATATGCTTAGGATAATCACCTCCAGCCCTATCCATGTTGCTGCAAAAGACATGATTTTGTTCTCTTTTGTGGCTCCATAGTATTCTATGGTATATATGTACCAAATTTTCTTTATCCAATCCACCACTGATGGGCACCCAGGTTGATTTTATGTTTTTACTATCATGAATAGTGCTGTCATGAACATGCGAGTGCCTGTGTCATTTGGTAGAAGTAGTTGTTTTCTTTTGGATATATATCCAGTAATGGAATTGCTGTGTCAAATGGTAGTTCTGTAAAACATATTTAAATACCAGCATGCAGTTCTACCAAATGAGAGAATAATGATTTACTTAACTATTTTCCTGTTATTATCTGCAATGGGATTTTTGTTATTGCTGTTTGTTTTGTTTTCGCTTTTGTTTTGGCTATCAAACATTACTATTCTCTGCACATTCTTACAACTATGCCATTTTCACATCATTAATACTATTGGTTAACCATTATCACATAGTTTTTATTGTGTATCCTAAAATATGCATAAGAAAACAACTTAAAATATGGATTTCATTAACTACCTGGATTTCTTACAATTTTCTTCTAAGTCTTTACCTACTATTCTATTTTCCCCTTTCTGCTCTGAAAATATATTTTTTCTCTTTGGTTTATTGGGCAGTAAAACATACGGAAAGTGAACCAATGCCGGCCACTATTAATTAATCATTCTTTATTAAAATATTCTAATATTTCCCCTGAATGCCTTTGATCACATAAACTACATGTAGGTTCCCTTGGGATATAGTGCAAAATGGGCTAGCCATAGTTGATCTTCCTGTTGGATGAAATTTCCTTAATGTTATCTGAGTGCAATGTGAAAGGAAAGTCACTCACCAAGCCCTTTCTCTGCTTGACTGGATTTCACCTTTCCCTTATCTGAAGACCTCTCTGTTTCTGCAAGATCCTGGAATCACTGAGGATCTAACTCAATTTGTCTAACACAGTTTTGTCCTTTAAATTCATGCATGTGTGTGGTAATATGCATTTTCTCAAGCCTCACTTCCTGACTGCTGATTAACACTTCCTTAAATTGTTGTTGAAGATTCTTTTTGCTTTCCTGAGTTGTGCCATTCTCTTTTTCACTATAGTCATGCCTTCCAGTGAACCATGTTATTTAGATATCAGATATACACTTAGCCATGATTGGCAGCTCTCAAGGAAATGGAATTTGTTTGCGTTGGAGTGAACCCAAATGAGTAGAATTTTGGAGCTTCAAGCAAATCTAATTTGTTGAAAGAAAGCTGATCAGACAGCATGAAATCCATACGCCAGAGCAAGGCATTTTAGGCTTTCAATGTTGGGCCCCGATTCTAGTTCCAGCCTTATCAGTTGCCATTCTTACCTTTCCACCTGGTAGGGGAAGTAGACGAAAGCATAGTAAAAATAAATAAATAAATAAAATAAAATAATAAAAAGTCACTCTTTCCCAGGCTTTCTCCCAAGCACCTTATAAACATTCCCATTGAATCTTTACAACAACCCTGAGAAATGAGTATTATCTTCATTTTATAGATGAGATAATACAGGGTTAGAAAGATTAAATAAATTAACCTGGTCATACTCTGCTAGTAAAACATAGACATTAAATGGAAACCTGCCTTAGTCTTGATTCCAGTTCTACACTCTACCTAACTATCCTTGCTGCTTTGAGTAGTCTCCAAATGGCATTAGCTTAAGCCACATTGGATTCTAAACCTTTGTCTGAATACACTATACTTTTATGTACCTCTAAGTACATGCTTAAAATCTTTATTCCCTTCTTATTCTAAGGAACTCCTCTCATTCTTCAATACCTAGCCAAAATATCACTTTCTCTTTGAAGCCTTCTCTTATTTTTGCAGACAGAATAAATTGTTCTTTTCTCCATGGTCCCATAATACTCTATACAGAATATTATAATATTTTACTTGTCTCATGTCTGTTTCTTCCCAAGGCAGATATTCTGTCTTACTTTTTATTGTATTCCACTCTATAGCTTAGTTCTTGATACCAAGCAAATACATAACAAGTATTGTTTAAATCAAGTCACCAATTCATTAAGAAGTAAAACAAATAATAAAGTAATTAGTGCTTGCTGGCACTAGAAGAAGGCAAGGCAAATTGCCAGATCTTTAGATGCTTCAGAAGGGCAAATTAAAGGAAGAAATTTCTCTTACTCAGCAACATAAGGTGCTAGGTGCCAATTAGGGTGATGCCAGCATTAGTTTGGTAATCATCAGCTATCAGTGTCCTCCCTAATTAAGTTCTGCCTTTCCCCCTGCTAGAGGGAAGAGAGAATGAAGAGAGGACCTGGAGGAAAAGATAATGACCACCCCCTTTTCCTTGGAGATGTGTAACTTGACAAAATCAATGAAGCAAATTCTAGAAATTCTGCATTGCTTTTTTTTTTGCATTTAATCTATACAGTTTTTCTCAACTGGTTGTTGAACACACGAGTTTGTATGAAAAATAACTTTGTACTCTCAATAGGAAAGTCTTCCAATGCACACAAGTTATCTCCTGCAGTTTTCCATCTGTTTGTAAGGCAGGAATGATAACAGCTAAATGTGTAGAGATATGGACCAGTTTTAATGAGTATGCCTGTTACCACGTTGTTTTGTATAGGAGAGAGAAGTGACAGACCCAAAATCCAAAGAGGGAGGTGAAAAGCTGCTCATAAGTTAAAGAACGATTGTTTAGATTAAAACTTTCCAGGCTTTGGGAAAACAGCAAAGCACAAGGAGGCCCAATCAAGCCAGTCTGACCCAAATGATTCAGTGGTTTCCTGAAGGCTTCAGTGGAGTTGCTGAGCTCTGAGTAGGGACCATGAAACCAGGGCTAGAGAGAGCACAGGCTATGTGTGCTATGGAAAGTTAATCCCTGGGGTTAATTTTGTAGCCAAGAAGTGCTGAATGTCTGTATTTCTTTTATTTGTCCCCTTGAGAACAATCCTGAAATTCAGTTGGCCTTCTTCCTTGAATAGGCCAACTGAATTTCATCTAAATGTTTGATATTTGGCACGTAAATGGACCTCAACTATACATAAGCCATTAAAAGAGTGTAAATTCCAATGTGAATGACCTTCATCTTTAGCATTGGAAGTTTGAGTAGTTTTTCACAAAGTAAAATTTCTAATCAAATTTATTTAAAGAAATAGTATGTTAAGAGCTATATCTTTCTTATATATTTACTCTTAATCTCAGTGGTAAATGGTATCCATAATTATACCTTGCAAAGTTAAATATGGCTAATCAAATTTGAATGATGCACTTATCTACATGATACTGAGGTGACTAAAATTTTTTTTTTTGGCCGGAGTCTCACTCTCTTGCCCAGGCTGGAGTGCAGTGGCATGATCTCGGCTCACTGCAAGCTCCGCCTCCCCGGTTCACACCATTCTCCTGCCTCAGCCTCCCGAGTAGCTGGGATTACAGGCGCCTGCCACCTCGCCCGGCTAGTTTTTTTTTTTTTTTTTTTTTTGTATTTTTTTAGTAGAGACGGGGTTTCACCGTGTTAGCCAGGATGGTCTCGATCTCCTGACCTCGTGATCCGCCCCTCTCAGCCTCCCAAAGTGCTGGAATTACAGGCTTGAGCCACCGCGCCCGGCCAAAATTTTTTTATTATTGTTCAGTAAGCTCTTTGTAAGTAAAAGTTTTAAAGCAAGAGTCTCAGCACTCATTTGATAAGCAACATAGAAATAATATTTCACATAAGAATCATCAATGATTGGTAAAACTATTGGGTAAAAAGTTGGATGACAAACATTATCTCTCCAAAGTATCTCTCCAAAGATATACATTAATTGCAGAAATAAAATAATAGCTTTATAAGAAAGAAATTTGGTAGATACCATCCTAATCATGTCTTGAAACTTATCATTACTTGTAATTAGATAAATAAACATCCATTTCATGCCTCCTGATGTCATACACCAAGAAGGACACAACATTGCTCTGTGATATTCCTTGCAAAAATGCATAACCTGTGTCCGACCATGAGAAAAAACTGAACAGATCAAAATGAGGGATATCCTAAGATCAAAATTAGGGATATTCTAGAAAATTACTGGCTTATACACTTCAAAAATGTCAAAGTCACAAAAGACAAACAGACTTTTTCTGAGGAACTTTTCCATATTTTAGAAGACTAAAAACAAATGACAACAAAACGTAATATGTTATCTTGTACTGGATCCTAGACCAGAAAAAAAAGAAAATTATTTTATTTTAAAGGACATTAGTAGGACAACTGGCAAATTTGAACAAGGTGCATAAATTAGATAAGATTACTATTATTAATGTTAATAATTATACTATAGTTATATAAGCGGTGTCTCTGTTTCTTAATATACAATGAAATATTTAGGGGTAAAGGGCATTATGTTCATAACTTATTCCCCAAAAGTTGGGAAATAGAAATAATGATATGATAATTATATTTACTAAACTCAAACACATACGTGTGTGTGTAAGGAGAGAGGAGAAAGAACAACAGAACAAACATGGAACACTGTTAACATTTGAGAATTCTGTGTGGAAGGTAAATGGAAATGGGAATTATTTGCACTATTTTTGAACATTTTCTGTAAGTCTGAAATTATTTCAAAATAAAAATGTCTGTCAGAGACCAAGAGATCCAAGCCTTATCCTCTGGTGGGGGAAACCATGGTCATAACTGGTCCACAGCAAATCTATAGCTTCAGAGTCCAAAGCTTCCCGTACTATAGGCTGTGTTTCTGCAACAAGCATAAGTTTGTTCTCAAGAGATCAGCATAGAGCTTTGGTGCAGAGCTTTGATATAGTTTGAATATCTGCTGTCCAAATCTCGTGTTGAAATGTGATCCCCAGTGTTGGAGTGGGGGCCTAGTGGGAGGTGTTTGGGTCATGGGGTGGGGTGCCTTATGAATGAGTTCGTGCCCTTTCCTAGTTGTTTAAAAGAGACCCTGTTTCCCATTGCTCCCCCTCTCACGATGTGACATGCCTGCTCCCCTCTGCTTTCTGCCATAAGTTAAATCTTCCTGTGGCCTCTCCAGAAGCTGAGCAGGTGCTGTTGCCATGCTTGGACATTCTGCAGAACCAAGAGTCAAGTAAACCTCTTTTATAAATAAATTATCCAGTCTTGGGTATTCCTTTATAGCAACACAACATGGTCTAATAAAAGTTTCTAATTTGAAAGCATTATAGGGGGATCCAAAGTTGTAACAGAAATGAGCTTTTAGTTTGCTGCTCCTACAACCCTGTTTGTAGGAACAGTCTGCCCCTGATTACACTCTTAGCCTAGCACATATGGAAGCCCTTTCTTCTCTTCCTCACTCTGCTCTTAGAGTTTCACTACATGAGGATTCAGGGAAGAAAACAGACTCTGAGAGAGGTCTCCTGTGCCCTCATCAATCAAAGTTAAGAGCATAGCTTCTAGCTTGGGTTTGTGTGTGTTCAAACTCTTCCCCTTTTAACACCTATGATACTTTGGGCAAATTAGTTGCCTATATTTCTGTCAAATGGACATAATGGTACAGTATTTGCCTTTAGGAATACTGGAAAGATTAAATGGGATAATGTATGTAAAGTATTTAGCATGGGCATGGCACATAATAAGTGCTCAGAACATGAGTTACTATTTTTATGAATAAAAAGGGTAGCCGATATTAAGTCCAGATTCTCATTTATGAAAAAGTAAACTACAGAATAATTCAGTTACAAATAATTCAGAATACAGAATAATTCAGAGGATGTTGCAAGAATACAGGGAGTCGACTTTCAAATACCTATCAGTAGTTAACATTTTGGCCGGAAACACTGTCGGGTAATAACTATTTTACCTCCACCTTCTTCATCAAGAAAACTGATCATTAAATTGGAAAGAGGATTGGAAACAAACTAAATGTCTATCAGCAGGAAACTAGCTAAATACTTTATGATACTCGCCTTCATTGGAATGATAGGCAGCAATTAAGAAAAATGAGGCAGATGAAAATGTCCTGGAATGAAAGGATATCCAATTCACATTGTGAAGTAATGGGGAAAGAACAAATCAAAAGATAGAATTTATAGTATGTTCACAATTTCTTTAAATGCACACAAAGGAAAGAAAAAGATTAGACAATTACATTCAAAACAATTAAGAAATAACTGGGAATGAGATTGAGAGTGGAAAGGGTTCAAATTTTACCTTATATGTTACTGTCTGTAGTTGTTTATTTGGTTATTTCAATAGTAAGTATTATCCATACATTCACGACAAGGCTACCATACATACTACTCAAGTCTCTTTATACAGACACGTGCACACACACACACACACGCACACACACAGTTTTATCAGTTCAGCATTGTAATAGCTCTGACTGGCCCCTGATGGTATCACAGGAATTGTCAGACCTGGTGGACCCAGTCACTGATAACAGAGGCCCATGTCAGGCTGTCACAGTAACCTGACTGGACTTGTGACTGGGATAGAAGGGAGTGAACTAAAAAAAATCACAGCAAACAATAGCAACAAACAGGACATAAGCATTTATTTGTGTACCTTCTTAACTGTTGCTTAGTTAGCAAAATAAACACAATAAAACTTATGAGATTTCATAACACAATTATAACCAGATAATTCTGGACTATTGTTTAAAATTGTAATCATTTTGGAAAAAGTAGACAGTGTAAGTAGAACAATGTAAATATGTTCAATAGGTACACTGTTTCATGAAGAAAATATTTTAAACATGAGATCCATGGGGAAAAAAAGAAAACAAATAAAAGGAACTCTCGATAAACTAAAGTTGTGTCATTATAAAGTATGAACAGATGAGAACATGAGGCCCAAGGATCAGTTGACCAGCCCAGGGTCACACATGGAGCTAGTGCTGTGATTACGGACTCAGATGCCCATAGGTGCCATGCAGGTAATGTTCAAGAGTATGGGATGTAGGTGGAGGCTACAACAAGGATGAGAGACTGTGCCGGCCCAAGGAAGGCTACAGTTGCTCATCTCCATTGTTAGAAATAAAGCTCAGAGTCGTAAGAAAATGAGCACTCAGACGAAGGATTTTTCAGCAAAGCAAATTTACTTCTGTGGAGAGGGGTGCCTCCTGCATGGCCAGTTGCCATGAGGGCACACAGACCAAAGGAGAGTGGAAGTTTTTATTCCTGATGCAAATCCTGCCTCTGTGTCCTTTCCCCATTGGCTGGGGTCAGACCTCACAATCTATGCTAGATCCTATTGGCTAAACATTTAAACTTTTTTTTTTTAGATAAGGCAGGCACGTAAAGGAGAGAGGGGAAAGCAGGAAGGGGTCATCTACAAAGGAATGTGAGCTGGTGCTGATAACATCACTGGTTCTGTGGCATGCCTGGGCATGTAGTAAAGGCAGAAAGAAGGAAAGAAGAGGAAAGAGATGCAGGGAGGGTACTGGGAATTAAAGAACAAAAGGTTGATCAGGCTGTTTGAAGAGAAACCTTGTCATATCTCACATCCATCCATATACCATCCAGGAATGCCAATCCACTCTTGCTGATGTTCCTTCTTTCAAGAGAAGCCAGATGCTTATATAAAAGATCCTGACTGGTAAACGTTGGCCAACTTATAAAACATGTGTTCACATACTACTGCATGGGAAGCAAATAAAAGGCAACCATGGAACGGACCAGTCCCACGGCCACCATTGCGACCAGTCCCATGGTCCCATTGCTACCTCTGAGAATCTAAGACAACTGGCTCCTTTCTTTCTCCAGATTCAATTTTCCCTAATCTCCAACCCCAGTCATGCATTTATTCCAAAATAAAAATAAATAGATAGATAAATAAATAAATAAATAGAGTACTTACAAGTTACCAGATAAGAAATGGACTGGGAAACACAGAACAGAAAGAAAATATAATAAGGAACAAAAAGTAAATTCTGGCCTTCAGGAAGCTTGTGGTGAGGAAAGGCCAAGAAGAATTGTGAAAATGACCTACTATAATAATAAATATTACTGAATAATTAAATTGGGGGATGCTATAGGAAACTGCTAGAGTAGTTGGTTCATTCTAGCTGAGTAAATGTGGAAGCTCTCAACAGAGTGAGAGGCTCTGAAAATAAATAAAATTCCAACAGGTGGAGAAGGAAGACGCATCGTAGGCTGTTAAGCCAGAAGAGCAAAAACACTTGTGAGTGATCAGAACTGATATATTGGTAGAAACGAAAGAGACAGGGAGGATGAAAAAAATAGGGTGCATAAAGGAATTGGGGCAGTGTTCTCCAAGGCCAGTGAGAATGTTACTCTGTAATAGAAGAAACTGATAAATGGTTCTGAGTGAGTGACATGATCCTGTTGTGGTTTTAGAAGATTTCCCCTGGAATGTAACAAAAAGGTTGGAAAAAGTGAGAAGCTGGCAGATGAAAAACTAGTTAGTTAGCTGTTTTGATTGCTGTTGATGGAGTGAACTAGAGAAAAAACAATGGAATTAAGAAAGAGAGGATGGTTATAAGAGCCATTGTAAAGGGGATTTATGGAGATTTGCTAGTGACATGAATGTCAAGGGCAAGGCGGCATGATGACTTTACGATCTCAAGCCCATAGGTCTTGGAGAAAAGGGTGCCTTTAGGAAAACAGGAGCACAGATGGGAATGTTGTGCTCCTGTGAGGCAGACTTTGCTGCTGGGGTAGGGAGTAAATGGTAACATTATCTGTGGGGTACAGCAAGGTATTGAAACTGTCAATTCTGCTCTTAAAAGATAAGTCGACCAGGCACCGTGGCTCACGCCTGTAATCCCAGCACTTTGGGAGGCCAAGGCGGGCGGATCACGAGGTCAGGAGATCGAGACCATCCTGGCTAACACGGTGAAACCCCATCTCTACTAAAAATACAAAAAATTATCCGGGCTTGGTGATGGGCACCTGTAGTCCCAGCTACTTGGGAGGCTGAGGCAGGAGAATGGCGTGAACCTGGGAGGCGGAGGTTGCAGTGAGCCGAGATTCCGCCAGTGCACTCCAGCCTGGGCAACAGAGTGAGACTCTGTCTCAAAAAGAAAAAAAGATAAGTCAGGATTAGAGGTTCAAATTGGTCTTTTAACAGAATAGATACTATACCACTGAAATTATAGAAGTGATGAGATTGTTCAGAAAGAATGAATGCAAGATGTCAAAAAGAAAAATTAGTTTGACAGAATTTTGGAAAATGCTTACAGATACACGTTTAAAGGTATGAAGATGAAGATTAACTAAATAAGGAAAAAGGAATTTAAAGGAATTAACAGCAGCTACTATTTATCAAGCACGTCATTTGTGCCAGGCTTTGGGCAAAGCCTTCGCATAAATATTTTATTTAATCTTCATAATAACTTTGTAAAAGGACTAAAGCTTAGAGAGGATAAGTAACCTGAATAAGGATATAAATAGCAGGTTCACAGAACACAACATCCAAATATGGCTAATAAGTATTTGTAAAGATGCTCAACTTCTATAGTAGTTGAGGAAATGCACAAGGTTTGTAAAAAATTAAACAGGACTATAATGCTTTGAGGAAGAGCTACTCATACACTGCTGGTGGAATGTGCAATGGTACGGTTTTTTTAGAGGGCCATCTGGCAACATCTATTAACATTAAATATACCCACTAAGTGTAAATTAAATATATATGTGTCCTTTGATCCAGCCATCCCCCAACTGGGAATTTATCCCATAAGATGAAATAACCAACCCAGAGTAGAAAATGTCTGAAACAAATGGAATATCTATCAATAGAGGAATGGCTGAATAATTTGTGATACATCCATAATATTTAAGAATTAGTGAGTTCTACACCAACTCTTTTGGAAGGATTTCCACAATGAACTGTTAAGTGAGTAAGGCAAAAAGCAGACAAGAGTATAAAATATGATCCCGTTTCTATAGAGCCAAATAAAAGATACACATCTGTGTGTATGTCGTGTGTGTGTGTGTGTGTGTGTGTGTGTGTGTGTGTATTTTATCTGGTCAGGGTCACATTACTAGCAGTAAGTTAGGATTTATGTTCAGATCTGTCTGATTCCTGAGCTCATGCATTTGATCACCAGAAGAGAAAGAAATGAAATATAGTCAACAATGTCAAAGGAATGACCCCTCAGAAAGACATTAAATGGAGTGGGAGCTAAGAAACGGCTTCGGATTTGGCAATGAGGACGCCACATGTGCCCTTTGGGAGACAGGTTTCAGTTGAGCCCTTTGGGAGGGGCCAGATGCTGGGAGCCAAAGAGCAAGGCTGTGGTGAGGAAGTAGTGCCAGTGAGCACCGACCACATTTCAGAGATCTGCCAACAAGCAGGTTGTCAGTTTGGCTGGAGAAAGAGGAGCTAGTGTTGAGTTTTCTTGTGTTTTTTATGCTTGTGTGTTTTATACTGGTGGGTTGTTTGGGATTTTGTGTTCTTCTGTCTTGTTGAGTTTAAGATGTCCCTCACACATCTGAAAGCTAGAGGAAAAATGAGACGCGAGAGAATGACTAAGTTCCAGAACTGATGGAAGGGGCAAGCTGAATAACTGCCTATTGCCCTTTCTCTCCTGGCCCCTCTCTAGGTAGCATCTCTGAAAGACACATCACTTCTTTAAGAGACACAATTTTAGGCGGGTGTATTGGGTCATGCCTATAATCCCGACTCTTTCAGAGGCTGAGGCAGGAGGATTGCTTGAGCCCAGATGTTCAAGAGCAGCCTGGGCACTTCAAGATCCTGGTGTCTACAAAAAACAAACAAACAACAACAACAACAACAACAACAACAAACGCCAGCCACTGTCTTACTTCCACCCATTGATAAGTCAGATTCTTAAATACCTGCAGTGACCTCTCTGAAATTCAAGAAACCAAAGGAAATCTCAACTCTCTGAGTAAAAGAAGACACTAGGGGGCTAACATCATTTGGGAACAAGGCAAGTTGGTGACCACGAGCCCAGCTGCTCTTTGAGCTGCTTTCTCTGATTCTCTGGACCCATCAGCCAGGCCCCATGCTGGCTCACTCTTCTATCTCATGTCTCCTCTGAGGCCTTCTGACCAGTCCTCCTGGGCAGGCCTGCCAGGAAACTGCTCCCTGGTCCCAATCAACAAAAAGGGATGAGATAAAAAGACTTATATCCTCTTCCTACATTTCCACTGGGCCCCCCGGAATAGCAACAGCTGCCAGGAAACTACATGCCCACCCTCCCAGTGGAAGGAGTGACTCAGTGGGCCAGTAAGGCGGGCGAGTGGTCACTGACTTGTACAGCTAGCTGCCACCTTGCTCGCTGGTCTTCCTCTGAAGTTGTTCTTAAGTAGAACACGTTCTCCTCTCTGCCAGTGGTGCTACGTGGGGGTAAGCTCACCAAGGTGTAGGCAGGACCCCCCACAACTCCACAGCAGAAGCCTCTGTTCTCTCCCCTCTCAAGAAACTAGCTAGCTGAGACAGGAGAAATGAAAGGACAAGGAACAGCGCATTCCATCTTGGTCTTCAACGCAGCTTTGCAAGCAAAGTGCTAAAACTATATTTTAATCTTCTTCTGATTCCTGTGTTCACTCTGATCCAGAATTAGCCTGAATGTCTAATACTGACACCAGGTTTGTCATTGATCAGCCTTAACCCTACCCACTTGAGGACACCCAACCCAGTTGCTTCACACGTGGTCTGAGCCCCAATGATGAGGTTATAGCTGCTTCTTGAAGCTCAAGAAAAAAGTGGAATTTAATAAAATTTAAAAGTAAGTGTTATAATCCGGATTATATTAATAGTTTTTGAATGTGCACATGAATCACTCAGCTAGTCTGTTAAAATTCAGAGTCTAGTCCAGTAGGTCTGAGTAGAGCCCGAGCATCTGCATTTCTAGCAAACTCCCAAGTAATGCCAGTGCCATGGACCACACTTTGAATTGAAAGGTTAGAACAGTGGTTCCCAAACTTCCCAGCACTTTGGAATCATCTGGAGTCTTTTAAAAATCCCCAAACCCAGGCCACACTCTGAACCAACAAAATCCCTCTCTGGCAATGAGACATAGGAAACAATTTTGAAACTTCCCAGGTGATTCCAATATGCAGCTAAGTTTGGAATTATGGTTTCAGAACAATGAGCATCTTTGCAAGGCCTAAATATGAAATACAAATACATGGAGGCTTTAGGTAACTAAAACTCTCTATAGAGACAAAA
The DNA here is from genome assembly GCF_000951035.1 of Colobus angolensis palliatus. Lineage (NCBI taxonomy): Eukaryota > Metazoa > Chordata > Mammalia > Primates > Cercopithecidae > Colobus > Colobus angolensis. Next base: position 1,759,182 of record NW_012112808.1, on the reverse strand, counting down.
GCAAAGCCAAGGTCTTAAGCTACATTAATAACAGTAAATTTTGTAAGTTAAAAAAAAAAAAGTCAGTAATTGCCATCATACTCTGGCTGTACCTAAGTATCACGTTCAGTTTGGATGATGGCTATATTTTAAGAGGGATATCGGTATCATGGACTACGTCAAGTGAATACTGAACCATAAAATAAAGCAAGAAGGAGCCATAACAGATGTCTCCAAATAAATTTAAGACCTGTCCAAAGAAAAGCTAGATGTTTCTACTCAAAGCTTCCTCTCTTCTCAGTAGAATGAGGTTTTGACACTTGCACATTCTAATTTGGATTCTCTCTGGGTAAGTTTTCTCCTTCATTCAAGTAGACCCCAGGTGGGTTCCCATATCCATCCATGTCTGGACTCAGCAGTCAAAGGACTGAATCTCAAACTGGGTCCTGCTACTTTTGCTTTTCCTTATCTTTGCAATTACTTCCTTCTCTTGTGCAGATAGGTATGTGAAATATACATAAAGCATTAGTAGGCATGTGACTAGATTAGGACAGTATTGATTGCCCTGCATGGGGGATAATGCAGATGGCCACAGAAGCATAAATCTTTGTCGAGACAACTTTAAACAAAAATGCATATTTTTTGGCAATGTTAGTTCCTCTGGGAAAATCTGATTTAGAGAGGCCAAAATACATGAAAATACTCTGGGCCTTAAAATGACTTCCTAGGGGTCTGTTCCAACATTTAACACTGTCTGCAAAAATGTAATCTCTCTTTGTTGAATTAGGAAGCATTCACAATCTGTTCATGCTTTGTTTATGCTGTGTTTAAGATTTAATGAAGATTTGTTACTGGTGGCCAGAAACAAGAAAACTTTAATGTTCTCTGCTTAAGAGATTTTAAATGACCCTGACTGTTTTGCTCTTTAAGTAGCTGCATCCCTACACAATGACTCTTAAAATGGTTTCAAAAATGGAGGTTAGAAATAGCAGTAGAAAGGATGCAAATAAATTTGGTGGAATTTGCTAGTTTATACACACACACCCACACATTGTTTACCTGCCTTTGCTTCAGAGGCAACAGTGTTAGAAAAATAACCAGACAGCAAACCCTGGTTAAAATATGGTTCCGTTTCTTAATTTATCACTTCCAGTTATTAGCAATATCAAAATAGTAGTCTCATCCATTATTTTGGTGGTGGTATATGAGGGGTTTTGGAGTCAGAACAGAGATTTATGGATCAAAAACTTAAATTCGAATTCTCACCTTTGCCACTTAATAGCTTTGTGAACTGGGGGAAATTGCCTAGTCTTCTGGGCCTCTGCTTCCTTGTCAGTAAAATGAGAATAATAATACGTTGAGGGATTGTAGAAAGATTAAATGAGCTCATATGTGAACAGTGTAAAACATAAGACCTGGCATATAGGAGGCACCCAGTAACTGGTAGCCATTTTCTATGAATGCGTCCCATAAATACTCTTTTAATATATAAAACAAAGTGTTAAAGGGAATGCAGAATATAACCAACAACCATTGGTGTGACCCCCACCTAAAATGCAAATTTTTAAAAAGTAAGTTACTAAAAATACAAACACACACTAGTTTCAAAGTCTTTTGAAGTCATTCTTACATAGCTACATAAACTTGACCAGTGTCTGGAATCTTCTTTTACCCTTAGAGGCTGTTTGGTGTTTACATCTGAAAGGTAATCGTGCTCTTACTGTTTTTATGCCAGCCAGTCTCCCTGTCTCTTGCTTCCATTTCTCTTCCCAGCCCATCCCACACCACTGTTTCCTCTCCTGGTACCTGTCACAGAGCTCAGAGCAGTATGGACAGCCAGCTGCTGGAATTGTTCTACCTGTCTTTTTCTCCACTCTGGGTGCTTGGAACAGAATAAGGAGTCAACAACCCAAGGCCCAGGGAGATACACTTTACATGCATTATCTCATAATAAGCTTCACACAATCCTTGTTCCAGAGGCTTCATTTGGCTCATTTTACAGAGGAAGAAACCAACTCTGAGAGTTTTTTCAAGAGGAGCCAAAGATCATATCGTTAGTATATAATGAAGCCAGGTGTATCAGGGCTCTCAGATTCCAAAGCCCAGTTCTCAATCCGTGTTCTCAGGTAACCTGATCTAGGTATATCCTTTATCTGGCCCTCACTTGTCAGGAAAAAATTGATCAGAACTTCTGGCCATCTCTTTGAAGGACAATTTGTTTGGAGAACATCCAGCACAATATTTTTGGTTTTATTCAGCTATTGTGTTCCCTTAATTTGTGGCAGACTTTCCCAAGTGGAAAAATTATATAAAATAAAATGTTTGAAGAGCATTTCACACTGTGATTGAGTCATTAAAAAGAAGAGTCATTAATAATGCATTGACTTGCATTATACTTTCAGTCACCGGGAGCTGTCAATGGAGAGTTACTATTCTCTTCTGACGAAGTCAAAGTCGTATAGGGGTCTCTAACAATGCACACAATTGTTCTAGCACCGTAAAAGTAGGAAATTGTTCTCTTATGGAAAATTCATTTCATGGCTATGGGGCATAGTTAACATTCTGGAAGAGCTGGGGTCTAAGGATGGGATGGGATGGAGAATGAATAGAGAGAATGGAATCTGAAATAAATGAGAAACACCCAGCCAGTTACAGATGGTTTGGTAAACACCTCCCCTGCCCTCTTTGTGTCAATGCAGCAAAATTCTTCCCCCAAATCATTCCAGTATGGCCCTCTATGCTAGTAAATTCTCTATTGATTTTTGTGATCTTCTTAATTAAAAAGAAAGTTGGAATGTAAATGGGGACAGCTTTTGGATCTTAGGATGCACACCTTTTTCTTCTCTAAAAATACAAGCCCACTGTAACAGTTGGATTCTGAAATTGACTCAGGTATTCTGGGCCCTGAGCCAAAGTCCATATGTGTGTAGCAAAGAACACTCAGCACTTATTTGGGTGAGTGTATCAACAGGCAATAACTCTCCTAGCCCCTGCCTGGAATAGAGTTTACAGACTACTTAGAAGGGCAAAAAGGAACAATCTGCAATAAACATTTTAAGTGATGCAGGGCCCCTCAATATCAAGAGGCAGTAGAGGACGAAAGCAGAAATCATGGATTCTTTCTCCTGTGTAAGCCGCCCAGCACTGGAAACCACAGGGTATCTGACCATGGGGCTTGCAGACCTCCAGGGGACCAGGAAAATGAAGGCCAAACAATTTACTAGGCTGGGAAAACTCTCCCCAACCGAGGCTACCTTCATTCTGGCCTTAATGTTGCTGTTTTCTTCTGTAAGCTTTCAGCATTAAAGCAGCATTTTTTAAAAAACTGAGCTCTGCAGGAATATATGGTGCCAGCACCGCAAATTCATTAAAATTTCATTAACATCCACTTATGGAGTTGCCATTTACTTGCTGAAAAGCATTTTCTGATAACACCATAGAAAAAGGCAAATGAGATATTCTTCTTAGGGATCAGAAACAACCAAATTCCTTTCCAGACTGGGTAGATACAGTTTTATTAGGACAGAATATTATCCTCCGGCAGTCACATATGTGAGAGTGCATGGGCGGCAGGGAAACCCAGTTCGGTGGTGAGCCTAAGGAATACAGTTGTACAGTGCCACTATTTGAATTGTGCAAGTGGGCATGGCAGATCAGCATCTCTGCTTCTGTTTGTTTTCAACTTTGAATATGGAGTGTTTCCAATATAAACAAAATTAGAATGCCATTTATGCCTCTACTCACTTCCCTCTCTCTGTTATTTTTTGAACCAAATTTGGTCTTCATGTTTGTTTTTGACCACAGAAACATCATATAATTATGAAAAGTAAGCTACAGAAGTATGGAGAATAATTCTGTGTAATAACTTTGTAGTCATCAAACAGAATTAATAAGTGATCATTTTGTCATATTTGCTTCAAGTCGATGTCTTTTAAGTCATATTTTAAATAGATTCTTTTTCTGTCTCTCTCTTTCTATCCCCCCTCTCTTCTAATTTTTATGTTGAAAAAGCTGGGTCATTTAATCTGTAGAATTTTCCAGTAGGAATTTTGTTGGCTCTATGGTATAATTTAACATGTTCCTCTCTTCTCTGCATTTCTTAATCAATAGTTATTGTTGTGGGTAGTGGCTAGCTGAGGCTGGTGGTGTAGGTGGTAAAGAAATTTACCAAGACAGTTGTGGGTAACGAAAGGCAAATTTATTAGAGAAAGTATGAAAATATGTTGCAAGGGTGCAACAGGCAGATCAGCAAGAGAGGAGCTAATTGCCAGAAGACAAAGGCTTGCTGGGGATTTTATAGGATGGTGCTCATGCTGGAGAGGGCTATGTGCAGTAGCCCTGATAATGCCAGTATGGCACTGAGCTAACTTGCATTTTTCTATTAGCAGAGGGTCTGGTGATAAGTCAGGTGCAGGAAGATTATGAGCTATCTGTACAGGAGGGCTGCATGTCCTGGACCATGAAGAAAGACAGGCTTGTAGCTTATCTGCTCTTTGTTTATACTTTCCCTTGCTCCCACCAGCCTGACTTCTTTTCCCTTATTAGGATTCCACAGTTATGTCTGGAGGATTGGTAAGATCTAGATTAAACTATTTTTGTGGGGGTGAGTGGCAGTGTGAGTGGTGGCTAAAGTACTATATAAGACACACTTAAGGTCTGGGGTGTGTGCATGCGTGTGTGTGTGTGTGTATGTATGTGTGTGATGGCAGACATTGATAAGTATTGCATAGATCCTTGAATTAATTAGGTTTGCAGAATGGCATTCTATCTCTGCTATTTCACTTTACACAGAAACTTCCCTCCATCTAGCCTTTGGTTACCAGACCCAGCTCCTCTTTTGCAAAGTCACATCAACACATTGTCTTTCTCATCTCAACAGACTGTGCACTCAGGAAGAAAGGAAAGGCAGAGGAATTTTGTTTTTCCTTTTCCTGATTTTTGTTATTAGGAACTATATTAGATATGCGAAGTATATTAGTCTATTTTCATATTGATATGAAGAAATACCTGAGACTGGGAGACTTCTAAAGAAAAAGAGGTTTAATGGGCTCATGGCCCCACATGGCTGGGGAGGACTCACAATTATAGCAGAAGGCAAAGGAGGAGCAAAGGCATGTCTTACACGGCAGCAGGCAAGAGAGCATGTGCAGGGGAACTGCCCTTTATGAAACCATCAGATCTTGTAAAACTTATTCACTGTCATGAGAACAGCATGGGAAAATTTGCCCCTATGATTCAATTACCTCCCACTGGGTCCCTCCCACAACATGACATGTGGGGATTATGGGAGCTATAATTCAAGATGAGATTTGGGTGGGGACACAGCCAAACCATATCACAAAGTTACAAAGATTAATATAATAAGCAATCTGGTGTACGGAAACTTCTCACCATGGTTTTAACTTGCCTTTCCCTGATGCCTAAAGACAGTATTTTTGTTTTATTTTGTTTCTTTGTTTGTTTTTTAATGGGTTTACAGGCCAGGTAAAGAGACTTTAACTGGCTTCTAGTTTTCTGTCACTAAAGACCAAGAACGTCAATTCCACACAGTTGGGGGAAGGAAGAGACAAAGGTTACATCTGGGCACATAGCTGTAGCTCCTCTTGGCCTTGTGGCAGCCCAAGTGAGCATTGTTAAAAGTGAGAATGCAGCCCACAGGAGAATACCATTTATCAGGCAGCATGGCAGGACAAAATACTGGAGACCCACTGGACTAGAGGTGAAAAGGTGAAGGAGAGAAGTCTCAACATCTGTCAGAGGAAGAGATCTGAGCACCAAGCCACCCTGTTGTCTCAAGAATTACACTTGAGAAAGCCTACACGTATATGTGCTATGTTGGGTTGAGTAAATAATTAAAGAAAAGGGAGGTTTAGAAGACAGAAGGATGTGGCTGAAATAATAAAGGCAGGCATAGCCCCAGGTACCTAATAACTGGGGGTTTGAATGCCAACAGGAATCAGGCAAACAATAAAGATGGTGGCAGTGGGTTTAGTATATTACATCTAGGAAAAGGTGGGAATGAGGTCACCTGGAGACATCCCATCCCATCAGCTTTATCATCCAATGCTTGATTAGTGGAAATGCAGGCCCAGTGTTGCCAGGACTTCCAACTCTTCAAGAGAAGTTGCAATCTCCAGTTTACATAAAAACTCCTGATTTTTTTTTTTTTTTTTAGACAGAGTTTTCCTCTTGGTGTCTAGGCTGGAGTGCAATGGCCTGATCTTGGCTTACTGAAACCTCCACCTCCTGGGTTCAAGCAATTCTCCTGCCTCAGCCTTCTGAAGTAGCTGGGATTACAGGTGCCCATCACAACGCCCAGCTAATTTTTTTGTATTTTTAGTTGAGATGGAGTTTCACCATGTTGGCCACGCTGGTCTTGAACTTCTGACCTCAGGTGATCCACCCACCTCGACCTCCCAAAGTGCTGGGATTACAGGCATGAGTCACTGCACCTGGCCAAATCTCCTGATTTTTAAAAGCAGCCTCCTGTATTTTTTGTAACATTGTGCCATGCAAACAGTACACCTATAGACAGATTTGGCCCTCTTGGCCTCCAGGTTGTTTTCTTTGCATCAGAGGTTTGGTCTCATTCCCTGGGGGCCTACAAGGTGTCCTTTAGACAGGGCCCTGGATACCTGCTCCCTATTCCCCTGACCTCACCTCCAGGTATGATCACACTTATTGATTGGGAAATAGTTATTTCCATTTCATGTGCCCTCAGACACAATCATGCAAAACTTTTTCTACTTTGAACGTTGACCTAGCAAGCTTCAACTTGTTCTTTTTTTGTTTAGTTGTTTTTGATTGAAGATTTTTTTCCTATATTCAGCAGAAGTGTCCGAAGTGTGGATGTTATATATGGATTGGAACATAAGGTTCCTGTAACTTTAGAAAAAATAGAAAAACTCTATATTTAGGCAGTGCATATAGATATATGAATAACGCAATATTCTAAAACTTAATTCATTCAAAGATATGGCAGTGTGTTATAATACCATACTAATTATAAATCTTGGGTAAAATTGATACTTCTGAAATACCTAAAGCCTTGCATATGATGAATAAATAGAGTCTAGGAATATGTAAGTTACCCATTTTCAAATTTCTGAAGAGATGCCATGTGGCAGGGATTATCAGCTTATTCTATGTAGCCCCTAAAGGTGGAATTTTGGCAAGAAATAGCTGAGAAATGGATTGGAGTTAGAAAGAATCTCATAACAGTACTTCTGAAACACAGGAACACACTGCTTCAAGAAGCAGTGAGTTCTGTCACTAAAGAGATTCAAATGACACTACCATGATACGGAAGCAGGAAATGGTACCTCAGGGACCTCAGTCCATTAAATAATATGCAAGTTCCCTTCCAAACCTGATGTTAAGAATTTGATGAGATTAAAATTAATAAACAAGGCAAAGAAAATCTTCCACTAACAGTAATAAAGAAGCAGGAACTGAAAAAATATAGTTGAATGGAAGCATTAAATCAAGAAAAAACAGTCATTATATAAATTAGTATAAAGTTTAAGTAACATCCATTATTTCAGTTACTTTCCATACTTTATAATCATGATGTAGCATTTTTTAACTATAACCAATTGTATAGCTAAAGGCCCCCGGGGCTAAGTGACTAGCCTAAGGTCATAAGACAGTTAGCATTTTCATCATGAATTAGAAGTCAGCACTTTGACTCTGAGCCATGTTTCTTTTCTTATGCATTTGAATTGTTACATACTCCAAATCAGGAGTATACTTTGTGATAGGGTTTGGCTGTGTCCCCACCCAAATCTCATCTTGCATTGTAGCTCCCATAATCCCCACGGGTTGTTACAAATCAGAAAGCATTGCAAAAGCAATACAGGGTGAGTGATAAGCTAAGAAAAGGATAGGAGCAACAAATATTTACTAAATTCCCACTCCAGACTGGGTCATATGTTGTACCTTTATTTATTCTCACAGTAACTGCATGAGTGGCCATTAATATCACCCCTTTTTTTTATAGATTTGAGAGGTTAATTAGCTTGTTTACAGTTACACAATTCCAAAGGATCAGAGTTGGAATTTTTTACCTCTATTGTAAAACTAGCCCAGATTATTTCAATTGAAATATGACAAAAGTCCAGGCATGGTGGCTCACACCTGTAGTCCCAGCTATTCAGGAGGCTGGGATGGGAGGATCACTTGAGCCCAGGAGTTCAAGTTCAGCCTGGGCAACAGAGCAAGACCTCTATCTCTAAAAACAAAAAACAAAGCAACAACAAAAAAAGAGAAGAAAAAGCAAGAGGTAATCTATTTAGACTTACTTAGGAGACCTGGTACTTATTGCAACAATCACAGGGATATTTTGTACCTTCCTGTGATTCTGTTTGCTTATTTACAACCCAAAGATAGCTTTATTTGGATCACAATGCGTTTGTTATTAGTAGTAGTAATAAAACTAGTCATTTTTAATTCATAGATATTCTACTATGCTCTTATTTTTGGAAACAAAGATGATTTATATGTTACAAACACATGAGATTAGGAACTAATTATTGATATATACCAGGTGCAGCTGTGTCCTCCACAAACTTTTTCCCTTTTTTGGTCATGAAACTGTCATGATTTTTCTTTAAACTAATAATAATAATATTTCATTTCCTGTGCACCTGCAAAAGAAAGTCTAACCATTTGTTAAAAATAAATTTGAATTTAGTTTTAATTTGTTTAAATGAATCTATGTTGTTAATGTCTTATAGGTATGGGGCAAAATTCAGATGAGACCTTCATTAGAAGATGAAAGAAAACGCAATTATTTAAAAGAATTGAGAATGCAATTCATATTTTTCTTTGTCAATTTAAAATACTCTGCCAAGCCACCATTCTGTCAATGGATAATATCTGCTGTTTATTGTGGGCCTACTGTGTCTCTGGCTTTCTGCTAGATGATTTAGGCATATGAGGAATATTATCTTTATGTCTCATAGGACAGCAGCAAAGGTCAGCCAGCTGATCCATCTAAATCCCAAAAGACTTGACATATGAGAAACAATGAGAACCCCCAGTGATGGCCTAGATGGGTTTTTCACATCAGACTCTTTATGGAGCAACTAAACATTTAACTTAATTTGTCTTTAAATCAGAAATTCTGAAAATGGAAGTGAAAAGGCTAGCTGATAGAATTTGCCAGAATTACTGATTCCCAGGGAACAGAATTCACAAATTTGCAGCACAATGCTCATTTATTAATTTGGCTGCCTAGAACAGCCTTTCTTTTTCTTTTTGTTTCAGCAATTGCTACTTTCTCCTACTGCCCTGTCTTCTCAGCAGCATCCAAAGCACCCCACACTTAGCCTATCATTTCATGTTTTCATTGTATTGCAAATATATTTTATGTGTCTGTCTCTACAATTAGGTTCTGTAGAACTAGCATATTATTTTCTTCAGCATCTGCCCCAGCACCTAGGAATTGAAATGAATGAGTGGATGAATGGATGGCCGCCTGGATGGGTGCATTGCAAAATGATTTCAGGGCCCCAAACTACTCAAATAACAACTCTTCCTTAGCCCAGAGAGGCTGGAAAAAAGTTACATGTGACAACTGAGTAGAAGAGATCTGGATTTGTAATGCTGGCTTGTATCTTACTGATATTTTCTCCAATAAATGAACCTGTTGTGATTTCACTGCTTGGTGGAGTTCTTAACAGCCTTTCAGTACCTTTGTTTTAATGGCTCAAAAGAAGTTGTTAGAGTGTTTGCAATGAATGCAAATTATGGATCCATAATCCTGAGTGTCTCATAAAGAATCTCACTAAACAGTTATTGTACCTATACAATAGCATCTCTTATGAAATCCCAATGAAGCAGCTTTAAACAAAACCATTGTCGCCCAAGTCTGCAGTGTGAAATTTTACGAGAAACTCAACTGGCTTTTACTCCCCTCCCAATCAACACTCTGCATAATGGGAAAAAAGCCAGAATATAGAAAATGAGGCTGGTAAAGACTGGCATTTTGAGATAAATAATGCTTATTTTAGCTAGATAGCAAAGCTATTTTGTTTAATTCCTTCTGTCCAATAGGTACTTCGTATGGGGAGAAAATTACATCCTCATGGAATCAACAGCAACCAAAGAGATTATTTTTAAATATGTTACATATATTTTAAAATAATACCTTACCCTCATTTTATGTTTCAAAGCTTACAAAATCCTTTTAAATTTGTATTATTTCATTTCATCCTCATAATAGTCTTGTGATTCTGGCTTCTTATTATTGTTGTCATGTTATGTATGAGTAAACAGAAAATACCTGGCTCAGGGAATGTTATTGCCTCCTCCCAATAGCTCAGACTGGAAAACCAGAAAGTCTTGTGTCTTCCCTACCATAGCTGTTTGACATCAAATGTGTTACTCTTTGTGAAATTACTTTCATATTTGTCTCCTTTTCTACCTCCATTGTCATTGCCTTACATTTTGCCTCACACAGTACCCAGTACACAGCAGGTACGCAATGAATATTTGTTGAGTGAGTGAGCCAGCAAGTCCTCTGAGGCTGTGGAGGTTACTCTTTCAAATGATCCTCTACGTGCCCATAAAAGTGCTCTTTTTAGTGTACACATTTGATGTATATGATTCCTCTGATCAGTATCACCAATCTCACAGAAAGAAAAAATAATAAAATTTCATTTGATCACATGAAGGGCTTTTCAAGATCTGCCTCTGATGACCTGTTTAGCTCCATCTCCTGCCACTTCCTTGTTCTTCATGGTGGTTTCATCCTGAAGTGGAAACCACTCTAGCCCTGATGTGCACCAGGTTCTCAAAGAGGAAATCAAACATAAGTTTAAGTTTGTTCTTTGAAGGTTTCCCTGACTCTAACAAGCAAACCCATCAGATCCTTCCCTTAACATATCATTGACTTTGAATACTTTATCTCATTGCATTATATATGTTTCTTACGTAACTATTTCCCCCTAAAATTTAAATTCATAGAAACTCGCTCTCCTTTTCTAAATCCTTGTGTCACTACCAGCACAATGCTTGAAGGAGGACTAAACATATTAAATAATTTTTAAAAGTTAGTTAGAAAAAATGAGTGAATGAATGCCAAGCAGTGGATCCATGCCACCTGACTGCTCGACATTTCCTTCTTCAGATAACCACTCCTTTTCCACTTCATATTCACTCTTTTCAGACCATGTGATTAGCATTCGTCCCATGGGTGAGGCGGGCAGGCACAGGCTCAGGCCTGGACAATGTTCTCTCTTCCTAGCTTCATGGATGAGCTCTAAGGTGAACAGTTGGACCAACCAGACCCTTGATGTGGATATTGGTCAACAATGTCAAAAACAGTCTTTGTATTAGGCAGGGTTCTCTGGAGAAACAGAACCAATAGGATGGATAGGAGATAGATAGATAGATAGATAGATAGATAGATAGATAGATAGATAGATAGATAGATAGATAGATTTATAAGAGGAATTGTCCCACATGATTATGGAGGCTTAAAAGTCCCACAACAAGCTTTCTGCAAGCTGGAGAACCAGGGAAGCCAGTAGCATGACTCAGTACAAATCCAAAGGCCTGAGAATCAGGCAGACCACTGGTGCAAGTTCCAGAGTCCGAAGACTAGAGAACCCAGAGTTCTAATGTGCAAGGACAGGAGAAAATGGGATCCTGGTTCGAGAAGATAAAAAGAGAGCAAATTCACCTTTTTTCTGCCTTTCTGTTCTATCCAAGCCTTCAACCAATTAGATGCTCAGTGTCCACACTTAATGAGGGTGGATCTTTCTTACTCAATCTACTAATTCAAATGCCAGTCTCTCCTGGAAACACCCTCACAGATATACCTAGAAATAATGTTTTACCAGTTAGTTGGGTATTCCTTAGTCCAGCCAATTTGACACCCAAAATTAGCCATTGCAGTCTTCTTCTGGGATCTCCAGGCATCAAGGTCAATGACTCTGGAACTGCCGTTCTGCTCACCATGGAGACAGCCTGCCTGAAAATGAAGCTTGCACTGAGAAGAGGAAAGCAAAGCAGAGGCATGGAGAGAGCCTGGTACAGATGGCCCTGTTGGGGCAACTTGTTCTTGAGAGCTGTGCCAAAAATCTTCAAAATTTCAACTACATGAACCAACATAGTGTCTTCTCCTTTTCTAAAGCTACTTTGCGCTGGATTTCAGTCACTCGCAACAGAAAAAGCCTTGACTAATACAGTGGTCAATATCAAAATTAATTAACAAAATAAGCAAAATCAAATCAGGTTACCCAACTCTATAAGAAGTGTCCTTTCTGCCCTATATCACTATCTCTCTATTTTAACAACAGGCTGGAATGAAAATATTAACAAGGCAGAGTGTTCCTGATCTTTTATTTCCCTACAATGAAATCTTGAGTGACCTTGCTGAACATTTTAAAAGGTTCAAAGAAAAGCAGATGGAAGATTAGTAGTGTAAAATGGCAAATACCAATAGCTCCTTAATCATAAAAGCATCATTGCAATCTTTATAATAAAATGTGTTTAATAAGACAGAATCAATAACAGTGCATACTTCAATTGTTCAAAACTTAGGCGAGAATGAGGATCTGTTTAGCTATTGCAAGAGTGAGCAAGTAAGACAAAGAAATAAACCCATAAGCCCCCTTTATTCTCTAGGGTGACTTCCCATTTCAGCTTTCTGCTTCCACTGCAGACTTCCCTGTCTATCACTAGCAGAGAGTGAATGGGAATTTATGTTCATCATAAAATGCTGTCCAATAGGTAGTTTTATAAGATTTATGCACATACATTAAGTCTCCCTGTCCTTTGCCATGTACCTCCAATAAACCTCATGGTTCTCCCTCGTCATTTCATGCCAAATGAAAAGTGGTAATATTACCAGATTTGTAGTTAATTATCATGAAATATGACTCCTAATGATTTAACATCTTTGTTAAGAAGCCATGGTAACATGAAGTACAATGCTGAAAAACATCATTAAAGCTATCATTTATCCATGACATTTACATTTTGTTCACAGTCAAACAAAAGTTAATTGACAAAGCACATGTATACAATATTTATTGAGAAAATAGCTCTCTTTCTTGCTGCCAGTTAGTTTAGCATATTAAAATTTTATTTATAGGATCTAACTTTTCTTATTCTTTTAATGACCTTGAAAGTGAATTATGTTTCCTTCCCTTTACACTGAATTTATGGGAAAGTAACCCTCCCTTGACAAAGGAACTCTAAGCTGATACAAGAGAATTGCTTCACATTTCATTTCTCTGATGAGCAAACATGTTGTAGGAATATGGCATGGAACTGTACAAACCTTGACTAGGGAAATGAAGTGTAAGTTCTCTTTTTTTTCTAAATAACAAGTGCTTTTAGGGAGAGTTCACTGTAGTTCTCTCTTCTCTAATATGTATCTCCAACCCATGCCTACCCCTCAAAATATTTCTGGGTTCTTCAAATTTACCAAGAAAAATGTAATAGCAGCACTAGCTTCTGAGGGATGTGAAATACTGCAGATTCAGCAGATTGGGCCATCAGAATCCAGATCTAAGAAACTTTTACTCCATCTGATGTCTACTTAGATGATCTCGATCTGATGAACTTTGTCTTCTTGGCTAGAAAGAAATGTGCTATTTACTAAATGCAACCTTACTTCACCCCACTACATAAAACAGAACCCACTTCTCTCTCTCCAGCCTACTCACCCTGTGTTATATCTTCATAACCCTCGTCTCCATCTGGCATATAAAACATATCTTATCTTTATACCTTTGTTTATTCTCTGTTCTCCTCTCCGCCTCCAATGAGAATGTAAGTTCCCCGAGGGCAGGCTCTCTGTCTTTGTGTATGTCTCCAGACTTTAGAAGAGAGTATTCAATAAATATTTTCAGACCAAATACATGATATGATAAACCTGGAGAATCATGTTGTTAGTTCTCAAGGACTTCCTTATTCAAGAAGCATGGTTTAGGGTCAAACCATATTTATAAACTAATTTCATGGTAATTTCATTCTATACCCAAGCTTCTCAAAGATATTTAAAGATCCAACACATTGCTCACTGATTTTATTAAATTTTCTTTTTCTTTCCAATTCATAACACTTATATGATCTCTTCTCAAAAACCCTAGAAAATTTCTCTTCTTTGCCTTCCTCAACTCTGATGAATTTCTTGCCTCCATCTGTTTCCCCACCCCTTTCTCTCTCAGCATTTTAAAATATAGTTGAATTTTACATTTTTTTTCCAAGCAAGAAAGACTCCTTCCTTTACGAAGGTGAAAGGGGTGGAGATGGGGTAGTAATTGGGCTGGAAATTACAGGATAGTGTTTGGAAGAATGAAAAAATAATTTATGATACTTTCTGATTAATCATTTAGAATTGCCACATATGTACAAATAAATGCAACCCCTCCAAAAAATAGAAAACTACACCTTAAAGCACTTTAAAAATAAAGAGTCAGAGAAACCTAGCTTTCATAGTAGGAACTTTTGTTTTTCTAAACAGAATATATTGACAAATTCAAAACATCATAATGCATGACCACTGCCATACATTGAAATATAAGTTATTTGATATTAATAAGGATATTTATTCTTTGGCTACATACCTAAAACCAGTACAGGTTCTAGCTCATGATGTGTTAATGAAGTGAAATATGTACCCTCCCATGAGTTTTAGAGAAATGACAACAGTGTAGTTAAAATCTATAATTAATAACAAACAGACCAGCAAAATTCAACAATGAGATTGAAAACTTCATATTGAAGTACAGTTTTCAAAAATTTAAATACATTGCTGTCATACGAATATAAATTGCACGTGTCCAAGATTGATTTAACTCTCTGATGGAACTAGCATGACGATAAACTAGTTCAAAGGAAATCGGAGCAACTGAGTATGTACTGGCTCTAAGGAAATGTGGAAGTAGATAGCTAAGATAGATACAAAACTAGCTTTTGCTCTAATGAACAATTAAACAATAACTTTTGAGGTTATGTTTTCTACTAGGCAAACTTCACTTACATTTCTATTAGACAAAATTATTTGTATCACTCTTAATTTTCTGCAATCCAGTCTTTACCATTAGAAGAATATGAAATATCTAAGCCAAAGGAAAATAGTAAAATAGCTACCCAGAGAAAATGAAATTATCATTGGGCAGGCCTGTTAACTAATACTCCAGTGTCACAGTGAAAGAACACGTAGTCATTCTTTTAACTATTTCCAAGTTTTGTAGTATTATTTTCTTAACATTAGCCACAAAAATAGAAGAAATGGACCAAACCTGCTGCCATCAGCAAACCAGTGTTAAAATATGACAGACTAAACTATATTATAATTTCATCAAGATATCATTATCAATGTAACTATTATTTAAACATCAACAAAATAACTATAATTTATTAAGCACTGTCTTTGTGCCATTTATCTTTGTATATAAAAACCATAGGTATAGTTCTTCCCATTTGACAGATGATGAAAATGGCAGTCATGGGGCTTAACCTATGCAAGGTTATACAGCCAGTGGTAGAATTATTAACTCACTTTCTACTTATCTCCTTGCTTTGTTCCATCAGAGTAACCACTGGGCTACCTACAGCATAGATTTCATAGGCAACTCAGCAAATTTTCTCAGCAAAATGAAGGGGCCAGAACTCTGATAATCCCTAGTCAGGTAATGTAGCCAAAGACAAAATTTCATCCCAGATCTGAAAATACAGAAGGGAAAAGATGACACTATCAAAGACTGCAAATATCACAGAAAGAGAGAAAAATAGATTTCATGTATTTTCCTCACAGATGAACACATTTTTACCTATGGAAACTCCCCACCTCCCCAACACAAAAAATTTAAACCTCACCTGAATTGATGTGATCAGTCCATTAGCTATAAAACTATTAATTTAGGAAAACTACAAGAACAAAGGGAACATATTCAATGACAATACAGGAATACAATGAGCTGACTCTAAATGGAGAGACGAGATATTTAATCCCTAAATCTAGAAAAGGTAATTTGGCAGGAAAACAATCTGATTTGTTCAATAAATAAACAGCAATCGTAGTGATGGTACAGGGAGGGAGGCTGAGAATGAGACAGAAAGCACAGAGGGAAACTTATAGATTAAAAAAGGCACAAGATATCTTGATTCAAACAAACTATGTAAAAAAGGTACAATTAAAAAATGAATAATAACATATCAAGGAAAATAAATTTAATATTAATTTTCCAGTGCTATATTTGTATTGTTTTTTAACTGTTCTGTATTTTAGAAATATATATATGGTGATATTTACAGGTCAAATGATATACTGAGAATTGCTTCAGAATAATCTAGGGACCAGGAAAATAAGGGAGAGGGTACAGATAAAGCCATTTAGGAAAGGAGATGATCATTGTTGAAGCTATATAATGGGTATATGGGAGTTTCTTATCCTATTATTTCTACTCGTGCATATAGTTGGCATTTTCCATGATAAAATGTTGGAAGAGAACTCACTGGGTTGTATACAGACAAACAAGTAAAGCAATGAAATAATTTTTATAATTTTTTTGATATGTATTTTTTCTTTTTTTTTTTTTGTTTGTTGTTGTTGTTGTTTGTTTTGAGACAGAGTTTCATTCTTGTTGCCCAGGCTGGAGTGTAACGGCACAAACTCGGCTCACTGCAACCTTTGCCTCCCAGGTTCAAGCGACTCCCTTGCCTCAGCCTCCCGAGTAGCTGGGATTATAGGCGTCTGCCACCACGCCCAGCTAATTTTTTGTATTTTTAGTAGAGATGGGGTTTCACCATGTTGGCCAGGCTGGTCTTGAACTCCTGACCTCAGGTGGTCCACCCACCTTGGCCTCTCAAAGTGCAGGGATTACAGGTGTGAGCTACTATGCCTGGCCTTATATGTATTTTTCTAAAAGAGGCAGCTAGAGCCTTTTCTATTCCAAAAGGAATATCTGTTAACTTAAAGTTTTAACTCAGTTTTACCAAACTCATTCTTTGTCACAAGTGGCTAGAGAGGAAACCCTGAAATTACTTCAAGTTCAAGACTAATTAGGGTCTGTGGTTGATATGGTTTGGCTCTGTGTCCCCACCCAAATCTCATATCAAATGTAATCCCCATAATCCCAATGTGTCAAGAGCAGGACCAGGTGGAGATAGTTGGATCATATGGGCAGTTCCCCTGTTCTGTTCTTGTGATAGTGAGTGAGTTCTCATGAGATCTGATGATTTTATAAGTGTCTGGCATTTCTTCTGCTTGCACTCATTTCGTCCTGCTGCCCTGTGAAGAAGATGCCTGCTTCTTCTTTGCCTTCTGCTATGATTGTAAGTTTCCTGAGGCGTCCCAGCAATGCAGAACTGTGAGTCAATTAAACCTCTTTCCTTTAGAAATTACCCGGTTTTGGGTATTTCTTCATAGTGGCGTGAGAAAGTACTGATAGAGAAATTGGTACTGGGAGTGGTGCATTGCTAATAAAGATACCCAAAAATGTGGAAGCAACTTTGGAACTGGGTAACAGGCAGAGGTTGGAATAGTTTGGAGGGCTCAGAAGAAGACAGGAAGATGTGGGAAAGTTTGAAACTTCCTAGGGACTTGTTGAATGGGTTTTGACCAAAATGCTGATAGTGATATGGACAATGAAGTCCAGGCTGAGGTGGTCTCAGATGGAAATGAGTAACTTATTGGGACCTGGAATAAAGGTGATTCTTGCTATGCTTTAGCAAAGAGACTGGCAGCATTTTGCCCCTTCCCTACAGATCTCTGGAATTTTGATCTTGAGAGAAATGAGTTAGGGAATCTGGCAGAAGAAATTTCTAACCAGCAAAGCATTCAAAATACGACTTGGGTGCTTTTAAAAAGCATTCATTTTTATGCATTCATAAAGATATGGTTTGGAATTGGAACTTACATTTAAAGAGAAGCAGAGCATAAAAGTTTGAAAAATTTGCAGCCTGACAATGCGATAGAAAAGAGAAACCTATTTTCTGAAAAGAAATTCAAGTTGGCTGCAGAAATTTGCATAAGTAATGAGGAACCAGATGTTAATCACCAAGACAATGGGGAAAATGTCTCCAGAACATGTCAGAGGTTGCACAGCAGCCCCTCCCATCACAAGCACAGAGGCCTAGGAGGAAAAAATGGTTTCATGGGCCAGGCCTAGGGCCTTGCTGCTTTGTGCAGTCTTTGGACTTGGTGCCTTGAGTCCCAGCCATGGCTAAAAAGGGCCAATGTACAGCTCAGGCCATTGCTTCAGAGGGTGCAAGCCCCAAGCCTTGGTTGGCAGCTTACATGTGGTGTTGGGCCTTGACAACAAGCCAACAATTGAGGTTTGGGAACCTCTGCCTAGATTTCACAGGGTGTATGGAAATGCCTGGATGTCCAGGCAGAAGTCTGCTACAGGGGTGCAGCCCTCATGGAGATCCTCTATTAGGGCAGCATGGAAGGGAAATGTGGGGTTAGAGTCCCCACTGGAGCACTGCCTAATGGAGTTGTGAGAAGAGGACCACCATTCTCCAGACCCCAGAATGGTAGATCCACTGACAGTTTGCACTGTGGGCCTGGAGAAGCCACAGACACTCAATGCCAGCCCATGAAGGCAGCTGGGAGGGAGGCTGTACTTTGCAAAGGCATAGGGCTGTAGCTGCCCAAGGCCTTGGGAGCCCACCTCTTGCATCAGTGTGACTTGGATGTGAGACATGGAGTTAAAGGAGATAATTTTGGAATTTTAAAGTTTAATGAGGGCTCTATTGGATTTCAGACTTGCATGGAGCCTGTATCCCCTTTGTTTTGGCCAATTTCTCCCATTTGGAATGGGAGCATTTATCCATTGCCTGTACCCACATTGTATCTAGGAAGTAACTAACTTGCTTTTGATTTTACAGGCTCATAGGCAGAAGGGATTTGCCTTGACTCAGATGAGACTTTAAACTGTGGACTTTTGAGTTAATGCTGAAATTAGTTAAGATTTTGGGGGACTGTTGGGAAGATATGATTGGTTTTGAAATGTGAAAAGACATGAGATTCTACCAGGGGCAGAATAATATGTTTTGGCTCTTTGTCCCCACCCAAATCTCACCTCAAGTTGTAATACCTATAATCCCTACATGTCAAGGGTGGGACCAAGTGGAGGTAATTGGATCATGGTGGCGGTTCCCACATGCTGTTCTTGTGATGGTGAGTGAGTTCTCACAAGATCTGATGGTTTTATAAGCATCTGGCATTTATCTTGCTTGCACTCACTTCGTCCTGCCACCCTGTGAAGAAAGTGCCTACTTCTCCCTTGCCTTCTGCCATGATTGTAAGTTTCCGGAGGCCTCCCTAGCAATGCAAAACTGTGAGTCAATTAAACCTCTTTCCTTTATCAATTACCTAGTCTTAGGTATTGCTTTATAGCAGCATGGGAACGGACTGATACAGAGGCCATACCACCCTAAATGTGCCCAATCTCATCTGATCTTGGAAGGTAAGCAAGGTCTGCCCTGGTTAGTACTTGGATGGGAGATATTTAGGAAAACTCTCAATGGGATATATTTGAAAACAAGGTCCAAGGTAAGAAGTCTTATAGTAAAAGTGTTTTGGAATAAGCATCAGTAGTTAACTTGGCTGAATTTTATGCCTAATGAAGACCAAGGAAATAACTTGTGCTAAGTGTTCTACCATTAAAATTATCCTAATGTGAAAGGAGCCCAGCTGGTACATGTAGCAGCCTTAGATTTCTCTTCAGAAAGACACATAAATGTCCATAATTCCACATTGGCAACTCTGATCCCCTGGCTTCTGTAGCAAAAATGTGGACTCTTCATTTTGCAAAAAGATTTGTGGTTTTAAAAATTACAGAAAAAGGGAAATAAATTAAAAATCATGTATAATTCCAAATGCTTAACTGAGATGTCTGCAGAATAAATATATGATATTTAGTCTGTGACTATTGCCCCAACATTTAATTTTTAAATTATATAAAATAAAAAATAAAAGTTTGCATTCTTGTTTTCTTTTCACCTCTCCATTCACACATTTAAATGGCTCTGTTTTATGTTTGCTGTACCAACCAGTGCTGAAGCAAATATTCTTACCCAATCATCTTTATGAATTTGTGCTGTTATTTCCCTAAGGCAGCATTGTTAAACTCCTTGTTATAAAAATTTAGAAAATAAAGTATAATCATTTAAATGATGTAGTTAACACTAACACATTTTATTAAACTGAGTTAGTTTTACAAATATAATTCAGATTTCTAGGCTTTGAAAACTTGCCTACCTGCTTCTTTCATTTCAACAAATATTTGTGGAGTCTTTTCTCTGCTAGGCACTGTGTAGCAGCATCAAAAGATGAAAGGTGAAGTCCTTGACCTCAAGGCTTGTGAATTGTGCTTACGTCCTTAGACGTAATTACCAAAAGAAAATTTTATTATCCTCATGTTGATCCTAAGCTTAGAATTTGTCAATTTTTTTGCACTGGATTACATAAGATGATACCTACAAAGCCCTTAGCATAGGGTCTCCCACACAGTAGGTGCTCAAAAGATGTTACCGTTTACCATTATCATCATCTTCATGAATACCACCATCATTATGAATTACTATTTGTAAATAGAACTAATTCTAAACTACCCCGATATAAGAAGGTTCTCAGGAAATTCAAATTAATAAATGCCAGTAGAAGTATTATCATGGTTGTGAATTGCTATATGAACTCGTATTTTACATTTTTGTATCAATTTCTCACCAACTTGTTCAAGTTATTACATTCGAAAAACACTGCTGTGTTGTGTTCTTGGAGTCCAGTATTGCATTATTAATTGATGTGTGGACAATGAATTGCACCTTGGCACTTAGATCTGCATTCTTTGAAATCAAGCTGCAGCCCTAACTTCTCAGCCTGGGTATGACTGAGAGTCCATTTTAGCAGTCATGGCTTCTGTAGAAAGTAGCCAGGCCAAGCAGCCCAGCTTTCCTGCAAATCCCTGGTGTTCTCCGAGATGCCTCTCCAAAGGTCATGTGGGTAATTGTAAAGAAGGCAGCAGTGAGGGTTCAAAACGCCACGACCTTTTTGTTCATGTGTGTCTCCCAGGACTATTTAGAAGTTTCCTACACCCTGCAAAAAGCCCCATATGTAAGCCATTAACAACACAGAAGAAAATATATTTTAAAGTTGCTCATAACTTGTACCTTCAAGTTTCCACTAACTACCTATTGTGGGATTTAAGCAAAAAACGTAATCTCTTTTTTATTACCATTGAAGAACAGAACCCTATTTCAGTACAGATATTGCCTATTTTGAATGCACTTCAAGTGCACAGAAATGGAATAGCCAGACTGCAAGGCGAAAGCAGGGCATGCGGAGCAACCATTTCACATTCAGGAAAAGTTTACAAAACACTGTGACACATGCAAAACAAGGTCAGAGGTAAGGACTCTCACACTACGTGTTTTGGAATAAAAATCACTACTTCATTTGACTGAAATTAATGTCTAAAGAAGACCAACAAGATAACTGATGCAAAGTGTTCTTCTGCTATTACAGTACTGCTATTGAAGACAGAAACGAGTTGATAGACTTGGTATGGAGAGTAAGTGAAATCATACATGTTTATAGAACACCACCCCTCCCTAGAGAGTTAATAACACATAATCATGATGCCAATATCATGGGATTGTCAGGGAGGTAGTAGGTGACATAATGGACTGCTGTTGCTACCTGTTTTATCATGTGTACATTGACTTCTATTACCATTTCAGCAGCTCTCGGGAGACATCTGAGACTAGGATAAGTTAAGCCAAGTTCCCAATGACTCAGGGCTAGTGAAAAGCAGGATTGGGAGGGATCTAGACTCAGCATCCTGCTCAAGTCTTTCCACATACCCTCATTCTGCTACTGCATCCTGTTCACTTTTCTATCTGATCTGTCAAGACAGGAAACAGTCTTTTGCCTCTCCATATCAAGTAAGAACCTGTCCTCCCCTGAAGTTGGGTTAGATGTGTCATTTAGTCTTATTTTCATAATGAGGATTCCTCTTCCTTTACTCCTTCCTCATGACCTATCCCTAAGTCTGCCACAGTCCCTTTCTGGGTATGATTCAGGGGCAAAAGCCTTTATCCTTCAGAATTCCATAGCTCAGAACATAATATATGCATTGTTAGGCATCACAAAGGCAGAGTATGTTTTATAACTGTAACATCACTGTAGTATTTCAATATACCTTGCTATCACTGGGACCCTGAGGTCTTTTATTCTGTTATACATACACATTTGTCACCATTCCCAGAATTTTATTAGTATAGTTTATTTTTTTTTCTTCCTGAATGCTCATATTAAAAACTATACTGTTTATTTTCTTCCAAGTTTTCTAATTCATCACCACAGAGGGACCTTAACAAATTAGAAAAGCGAACAGAAATCCCACTGCTTCGGAGATTCTCATCACTGGGTCTGCGACTCACCTCCCCACACACACCTCTTTTCTCCTCCCTCTCTCCCTCCCTTCCTTTCTTCTTCCTCTCATCCTTCCTTTTTCTGAGGCTTAGACAATTTAAGTAACATACCCCAAATTACCCAGCTAGACAGTCTAATATAAGTTATATTTCACCATGTCATACTAGACTGCTTCTCATCTGATTGTCTAGGGACTAAATCCTCTATCAAAAGTGTTGTCTGTGGACCAGCAGCATCAGAATCACCAGAGAGCTTGTTAGAAATGTGAGACCTCAGGCCCCAGCCTAGAACTTCTGAACCAGAGTCTGCATTTTCACAAGATCACAGGTGATTCCAAACATTAAGTTTGAGAAACACTGGTGTAGGTTATAGGAACCTATTTAAGAAATATTCAGTCTTTCTTGTTACCCAGAAGAACTCTGTTGGTTCACCCATCCCCTCCATTACTCAAGGTTAAAACCTCATTCATTAGCACCAATCCTTCAATCAGAGAGATCTTATTTATTTTGCCGGTAAATGGATCGGGGCGGGTCAGCATTTGATCACGTTTTTCACAATGAGACATCAGAGAGGTCTGCTGAGGACCTTGGGGAAAGGATTTCTTGCTTTTTATAATGAGCCATACAGGAAGAAACTGTATCTCTCCTACCAGTAGATATTATGGTGTCTTAAGATGATAGGAACTGTGGCAGTCATCTTGCAACCATGATGGGATGGTTGCCAGGGGCAAATCTAACTGGTTGAAAATGGCAGGGAGGAAATATGGAAGTTGTCAAAGCCACCCCATCTCAAGATTCCTTGCTCTTTGAGATAACAAATTTTGCTTAACGTTTAAGCTAGCTGAGTTGGAAGGTTACTTGCAGCCAAAGGCATTCACACTAATACCAATTATATTTTTCTACTGGTAATAAATGTGTTACAAGAAGCAATATCAGCATGTCTGTTAAACCCAAGATAAATTACACCAATCACTGAGTGCATTGAAAGACTATTAGTTTGTCCAGATTAGCAATTTATAAATTAGACTTTAAAGTTCCTTTGTCTCTTCCGGCAAAGTTTTGTCTTCCATCACCTCTTCTCTTTCACATCTTTCTCCCTCTATTCTCATCTGCTATCTTTTTTTCCAGTGAACTATTTTGAAATATATATACTTTAACGCTTTTTAGATAATTATATTTGATTTATACTGAAAATACACCATAGAGAGTAGACGACAGATCAGGAAGAGTGAAACTGAGAAGTTAAGAGAAGAAAGGGCTCCGTATTTTGGTGCAATTACTTGTTAGTTTTTGTGTAGCCTCCTGATAACTTTATGATAAGACTTACTCATCTTCTCTGTTTTTC
This sequence comes from Colobus angolensis palliatus, assembly GCF_000951035.1. NCBI lineage: Eukaryota > Metazoa > Chordata > Mammalia > Primates > Cercopithecidae > Colobus > Colobus angolensis. Next base: position 1,735,457 of record NW_012112808.1, on the reverse strand, counting down.
AGTCTTGGTCATTTGGAAACATAATTAATATTTTATAAAAGTTTTCAAATAACTAGTGAAATTAGTTCTTAGCAAAGGTGATCAATGAGATTTTTAATTGACTTTTTATATCACATATATGATATTCTATTAAGAAAAGTTTTGTAGTACCCACCTCCTCAATTTCTGATCCCGTATTTATTAATGACCTAAATGTAACATGGTTCTCAGGATGCCCTGCCTTCTCCTTGCATTCTCACTATAAGTTTCTGTGCATTTGAAGTGCATTTTAAAAATCAATATCCATGTTAAAATCGGGTTCTGTTTCCTTCAATGATAGTGAAGGGAGTTTGAAGTGTTTCCATATTTCCCACTGGAGATTTGTGAGCCACACATGGCCTGCTGGGAGCTCAGGAACCTTCAATGCTAAGAGACAGGCCTGAGCCTCCAGGTCTAACACAAGTCACTTGTGCCAGATATAGCTTTGTGCCCTAAATATCACTTCCTCTCTTTGTAAATCTCTCTATATGGACCCAAACCAAGTCAGGGATTTCAAACTTCCTTGAAAGTCTGTGCTTGCATTCCACCTAGAACTTACAGTCTTGAATGAAATGATCCACTTATTCAACAGAGGAGCATCTATCACCACCAAGTTGCATTTTGATCTAGAGTCTTCACATGCAGTAAATTTGATGTCCAGGCTACTTTGAGTCTACCACTGTATGTTTACTGGGTGCATAGCAAGATTTGCTAGATGTCATGGATATCCATTGCCATATTTCAACCACAGGGCTCTTCTCAAAAGCAAATCTGATAATGTTAATACTAATTACCCACCTCCTTAAAATCTTTAAAGGACTCCCCATTGTTCTTAGGATGAAAACTATGGCTACAAGGTGCTGCATGTTGTAAATCAGAATTTCTCAGCTTTGACTGTATGTTAAAATGACCTGAGAAGTTGCTTTTTTGTTTGTTTGCTTTTGTTGTTGTTGTTGTTGTTGTTGTGTATGTGTGTGTGTGGTTTAGTTTGGTTTTTAAATAAAATATGGCAATGCCGTGGACCCATCCCATGCCAACTAAATCAGAATGTCTAGGAGTGGGTCTGGGCATAGTTAACTTGTTACAAATTCCCTATGGGATCTTCTAGCCTAATTCTTCACCCTTCAGCACCTCCCCCACCCCAGCCACCCCAGTCTCCTTTTTCAATTATTGAATACCCTGGGCTGCCTCTTGTCTAAGGACCTTGTCCCACACTGCCTAGAATATGCCTCACGCCTTGCCATCCCACTCCTATAGGCCCCCTTATACCACCAGACCTCATCTCCAGTGGTACTTCTTCCAGGAAGCCTTTCCTCAACCTTCCAGGATAGGTCAGAGGCCCCTTAAAAACTCAGAACATTCTGAATTTGTCCTTTGTTTCAGTTATCACAATGTGCCATTAAAATATTTTATTTCTGTGATTATTTGATTAGTGTTCATCTTTCTCAGTCCGTGAGCTCAATGAAGTCAGGGACAGTGTCTGCTTTACTTATTTTACCTCAGCACAAAGGAGAGCACCTAACACATGGTAGGCGTTGAATACCTACTGAATCAATGAAACTCAATCAGTTCTGCTTACAGCACAACTTAAGGGAAATATGGAAGAATGTTAGAATAGTTGAGTCCTTCCTACCACAGGACGTTAATCTACTGTCCCATTGGTAGCACCACTGACATTAATTGGGGATGAAATAGACGTGAGGTGAAAGACAGGAGTATCCAACAATGTTATTGTTTCTAGAGTAAGAACCAGGAGAAAGACTAACATCACTTTAGCAGAACAGGCTCTAACATTTCTCAGAACTATTTCCATATGTCTGTTGAAATGAAGAACACCACGCTCCAGCACAATCGGGTATTGAGCCACAGGAGTCTAACTGTAATGAGTTCAAAACACAGCCTCAGTCAGGCCAGACTCTTTCATCAAATAAATGGAACTTTTATTTGCAACCGAGCCCTCATCCTATTACAAATAGATCCTGATGGCTGTGTTCCAGTCTTATCTTTGTTTCCTAAGATACAATACAACCCTTTTCTGATCCTGTTCACATTAGTTCTTTAAATGATAAACATCTTTCCCCATGTCTTCTTCTTCTTACTTGTCACAAGGCAATGCTGCTTCATTAAACTCTTAGAACTATCTTAGCTCACCTCACCCTGAATAGAAGGATAAGGACCATGTAGTCATCATTACAATTATAGTTACTGTTGTTTAGTGCTTATTTGCTGACAACCACTGTGATAAGTGCTTGGTATGTATTATCTTCAATCCTGACAACCTGGCCAGGTAGGTATTAGTATTTCCAGTTCACAGATAAAGAAACCAAAGCTCAGGGTAATGAAATACATTGTCCACAGTTGTAGTTATTAGGTGGGGAAACAGAATTGGAGCATACTTTTTGTCAGAGTCTATGATTTGAATTCCCCTACCATTCACCATACACTATGTCCTGAAAGCAAAACACCCAAATTGCAAGAGTCAATAATTGTATCCAGATACCCTAAGTACAGAGGAGAATTCAGTCACCTTAGCTACCCATACGGTCCCTTCCATCTCTAGGCCTTCAGAAGAAAACTGCCTTTTCCTCACCCTGAGATCTTTTATGTCTGGTCAGCTGTTTTCTTAAAAAGCCAAACTCATCTTCTTTGTTAGCTTTCATTTTCTTTGCAATTAATTGTAGAGAAAGCATTCGCTTGGGTAGGTATATATATATGAAGGGGAGTTTAATAAGTATTAAACATGATCACAAGGTCCCACAATAGGCTGTCTACAAGCTGAGGAGCAAGGAGAGCCAGTCCGAGTTTCCAAACTGAAAAACGTGGAGTCCAATGTTTGAGGGCAGGAAGCATCCAGCACAGTAGAAAGATGTAGGCTCATAGTCTTGGCCAGTCTCTCCTTTTTACCTCTTTCTGCCATCTCATATTCGCTGGCAGCTGATTAGATTGTGCCCATCAGATTAAAGGTGGATCTGCCTTCTCCAGCCCACTGACTCAAATGTTAATCTCTTTTGGCAACACCCTCATAAACACACCAGGATCAATACCTTGTATTCTTCAATCCAAACAAGTTGACACTCAGTATTAACCATCCCAGTAGGGAAGTTTAATTTTTAGAATCTCAGACAATACAGTGAATTGCCTTTAAGAGATGTCATGGTCAAGGGAACAGCATGAGCAAATGTAAAAACTTCCCGCCAAAAGCACCAGGACAAGTCAAGACTAATTAGGATTAGGATAGTGGGAGCCAACAGAAAGGGGCATTGGATGGGAAGGTTGATTGGCAACTGTAGACTATTCCCAATAAAATAGACTGTATTTGGAAATGTATTATACAATGTTTTACTCCCCAAATTGGAAAAAATGAATTGCCCTCACTATAACCTTGAAATGATCACTCCCTACTTTGCAGCTTGCATACTGTATTCAGAAGTTATTTCTTCATTCTATGCCTTCAGGACTATGAATTCCTATTATCCACATAATAAATGTAAATGATGCATGCATACAGTGCTGAAGAAAAAGGAAAGAATGGCCCTTAACAATAATCTTGGTGTCAGACACATTTCTGTATGTTAAGTGCTTCACTAGTTGACTATTATAAATAGCAAAAAAGACAGTTCCGAAAACAGTTTACTTATAATTGATTTGTGACAGAGAAACATTGACCTTATAAATCAGAATATTTTCCCTACATGTATCTTTTGAATAACTTCCAAGGAAATAGCCTCTTACAAAATAAAATTCTAACTATGATTTGAGTAGATGAGTCCAATATTCTGTTTGATATACACCAGGAGGAACATGAGGAGGACTTTGGGAAACTTTCCAATATTTTTGTGAAAAATATTTTAATGAATACAAAGAATCATAAAATGCGAATACATTGGGATGGCACTAAAGCCTCAAAATAGAAGTTTATTTTGAACCCACAGTTTTATGCATCTGTACACAATTTTCAAATTTCCCTTTTTTAGCAATTAATTATTTTCCTGATTAACTAATTAGACATTTTAGCAGACTTAAAGAATACAAAGGTTAAATACGTAACTGTTTAATGGTTACCATTACTGAAAAAAAATTGTGTTAATAGGGTTGAGTTCTCAAGCGTGTGTTTCATTTTTTTCTAAAAATATAATTCTGTGTTAGGCAATGCTTTATTATAAATGTTAGGAGTGGGTGAAGTGGGAACAGATCCCAGCTCTCCACTTTGAAATCTAGAACTTTACAGATGGAAATGAAGTATTTCCACATAACTGTTTCCCTCTTAACAAGAGCCTGTTTATTAATCATGTCCTAGTAAAGCACGGTGCCTTAACTATTCCTGGATGGGCTCACCCATGCTGGGCTATCATTGGTCTTAGGGTAGGGAAATCAGCTTGTCTGCTACCATAGATGAATAGGGAAGAGTAAGGCAGAGAGAACATCTCGTTCTGTAGAAATGTAGGGTTCACCTACCTTTCACATTCATATTCATTCATTCATCAAAGTAATCCTTCTTTTAACAAATATTTATTGAGCCCATAGTACATGTCAGGAAAAGAGCTATGCACATTGTATGTATTATTGTTTATTCAACATCTAACAAATGCTTCTTGTGCTCCTATCGTATGCCTGTGTTATTTTGGAAACTGGTAAATAAGATAGACATGACTTTTGAACTCACAAATCTTCTGTTTTTAGAAAGAGGTTGTCTGCTATGGTCTGAATGTTTGTGTCTCCACAAAATTCACTGTTGAAACTTAATTACCAACTTGATGGTATTAGGAGGTAGGGCCTCTGGAAGGTAATTAGGTCATGAGAGTGGAGCCTCTATGAATGGGGTTAGT
>NW_012112808.1:1676582-1729628 GCF_000951035.1 Colobus angolensis palliatus | reverse complement strand
GCCATTTGGGTTTTTTCTAGCTTGAGGCAAATATAAACAAAGCTACTGAAAACATTTGTGTACAGCAAAAAAGGAAAAGAAAAAAAAAAAAAAAAGACAGGCTGTGTCAGTGTGAGACCCTGAAGCTGGAGCTTCATTAACTTCAAGAGGAATCTGCCTCTGGAGTTCTACTGATGATCCAGTTCATAGTCCACATTGGTGTCTCGCAACTCGGGGGTTGCCAATCATTGGAAATTTACCTCTTGGGGACTTAAAAGTTTCAGTATTGTAGAGTCTTTTAATAAATGCAAATTCTCCTAAATGAGACCAGAGCTTAAGGTGTTATTATCCTACAGGGGGCCTAATAGGTGCCAAATAAATATTGAATTAATTAATTAATTAAAGAGGTAAATGGAAGCCTCATTAGTGATGCAGAGAGTAGAAATGTGAAGAGAGAGGGAGTTTCAGGGACACTAAGTAAACACAAAAAACATTGAGAAGTCAGGTGCACAGAAAGAATGAATTCTCTTCTTCAGAAATCCCTTTAGGATCTGCCTGCCCAAGATGACAAGGTCACATCAAGGTCCTCAGTAATTATAATGACAGCTGCTCCAGAAAATCCTAAAAGAAAGGAAGGTGGCCCCTAAGCACATAAATCTCCACCAGGGACAATTTGCAGAAGAGATGATAATCTTTTCACTGATTATTCACTGTTGACTATCATTTTACTCAACAATTCCCCTGATGGCAAAGCACTATTTATCAGTAGTTAGCCATTTTCCTTCAAAATGTATTTAGTTTCTATTTTTCAGTTAGGGACAAGACATAATCAGCCGCAAGGGAGCCATGGCAAGATGGGGGGTCAGCGAGTTGGAGGGACAGCTAAGGAATGGGTGGACAGAAGGCCAAGAGAAGATAACACAAGGTCAAGTACTAAGGGAAAGCCGTATTCAAGTTCAGGAAGAGAAAGCTCGTCCAAGTCCCGTTGGGCAGACCAGCCTGGCCATGCATGCTTAACCACATCGTCTGCATGAGGAATAGTCATGGGAAGCCTCTCTCTGGAGGGTTACAATATCGAACATCTTTTAACCAGAATTCTGTGTGTGTCCCACAGAGAATTGTGAAGGCAGTGATTTATAATCCAATGAAATCATTTAACAATATATAATAAGCTCTCATCTGAACCACATGTTCAGTCAACAGGATTTGAAATGAATATTGCTGAAAATTGTGCCAGCTATTCAGAAGAGGCTGTGGCTCTGAAGTGTTAAGGGAGCTAATTCAGATGGCATTCCTCTTTTGAGAAGACAAATTGCAGAAAGAAAAACGTTATCAAATTTTTTATGGTTGGCTGCTGCATGTTCCCCAAAATCTGGGGAGAAGACTGTTTTTTTCCCCTGGGGAGTTCATGGGTGGAGATTTCAGCCATGACTCTGAAGGAAGTAAGGTCAATCATGCATTTATTTGTTCATTAGTTAACTCATTTATTTTTTCATAACTCTTCAGAGTCCATGATTCTCATAGTCTGATCTCTGTACTCACACAAATAAACACAGTTCAAAGCCAGTAAGGAAAAAGGGAAGGGAATTTCAATTTATTTATTTATTTATTTTTTGAGATGAGTCTCGCTCTGTCACCCAGGCTGGAGTGCAGTGGTGCAATCTTAGCTCACTGCAACCTTCGCCTTTCGGGTTCAAGCAATCTTCTGCCTCAGCTTCCTGAGTAGCTAGGATTACAGGCGCCCACCACCACACCTGGCTAATTTTTATTTTTATTTTTTGTATTTTTAGTAGAGACGGGGTTTCACCATCTTAGCCAGGCTGGTCTTGAACTCCTGACCTCGTGATCCACCCACCTCGGCTTCCCAAAGTGCTGGGATTACAGGCATGAGCCACTGCGCTGACCCTTAATCTATTTTTAAATAAAACTTTAATCTGAAAGAATTCTAATTCATAAATGATGCTTCTCGGATATCAACAAAATCCTAAGTCTCAACAGTCAACTTTTGTTCCATTTCTTCTTTTCTCTGCTTCAATTTCTGAAATCCTGCACTGATCTTGAACACCTGTTCTCGAACCAAACAAATCAAATCAAAAGAAACCAAAACTCTCCCTTCTCTCTTGTCAAACCTCAGCTTCTTCCTCTCTTTCTCTTCCTCTCTCCTCTCTTGAATATATGTTATTCTGACTTCCCTCACTAACTTTTCACACTCATCTGCCACCTACTGATGTTGTTAGGACTTTCTTCTCAGTTCAGCTAAAAACTGGGTTCTTGTCACATGACCAGGAAAGATTAGGCTCGTGGACACACAGAAGCGTGAGAAAAACAGAATGTATTGGGCCAAAAAGAGAAAGAGAAAAGAAAAACCTCTCAGCAAAGCGAGAAGGATTCCCGTTCACAGGCCCCCATCTCACTGATTGAATCCCAGGTCCACCCAGGAACAGGAGAGGCCAGGCTCCTCCCCACCTCTGTAATTGGCAGGAACTTCCCAAGGCCCTGTCCCATCCTCCCAGTGCGCAGGCCAGTCGGAAGTTCTCTGGGCAGCCATTTTTACTTGGCTGTCTGTGATACCAGTCTTTTTTTTTCCTGCCTAGTTTTCAAATCTGAGTAAGAAAAGCCTAGAAATCTGTTGAGATGAGGAGAGTGACAGGATAGTGGTCCCTACCTGGGGGTTGAGTCAGAGGCTGGGGCATGCTTAGTGAATATCTGACGCCATCCCATGTTCATTCCATACGTTGGACAAAGGTTTTGAGCTCTTATTTTGTGCCAGCTTGCATGCCAGGCTCTGGGGACACAAAGGTAGACAAGGTACTGTCTCTACCCTCCAGAAATTGAGCAATCTGGTGCAGTAGGCAGAGAAGCAGACAGCAAATTATAATGGCCTGTGAGAAACACCCTTCCAGATTTGAGCAGAGACCCCCGGGGGACCCTCCCCCTGGGGTGGGGAGGTAAGCGCTGGTGAGACAGGAAAGTCTCCTGGAGAGAGGTGACCTCGGAAGCAAAGTTGTTAGGGGTTGGCAAGTTGGAGTGGGGATGCAGAGGAAAGGAGGATGGAATGACTGCTTTGCAGGTAGATTTTCAGGGGATCGTGAAGGACGTAGAGGTTTTCACTGCAGGTCTTGCATGCTCTTGTCCTTACAGCTGTTCCTTCCTGCCCATCCCCTCGTGCACGTGGCTTTAGCCCCTAGTTGTTTCTCTCCACTCCTACTAATAAAATCCAGATTGTTCACACAATGGCCGCTAAGCCACAGGAACAATTTCTCTTAAACGCCTTCTCATGTCCCCCGCGACCCTGCCCTCTAGAATACAGGCTCAGGCAAAGGGCATCTGGATGAATGTCTTGCATAGAAACAGAAGCAGAGTGCCCTATTTAGGTAACCGTGAGTAGTTCTGTGTGGTTCAACCCAAAAGTAGAGGATGGGGACAAAAGTGGTGGAGACAGGGGGAGGTAACCAAGAGACATACAATTCATGGGAGGTCTTGAAAGCCATCTTTAGGATTTGGACTTTGTCCTGGGGGTGATGGGGATTCACTGAAGTGTGTTAAGCAAGAGAGTGGCATGGAATTGAGATATGGAACATTTATGGTTCGGAGAATGGTTTAGAGAGAAAGAAAAGTGGAAGCAAGAAGAACATTAAGGCGATAACTGCAGCTGACCAGGTGAGACAAGAGGCTCTGAGGAGTCTAATTATACCTACTTAGCAGGAGTCACATCCTTTCTCCTTTAACTGTGTAATCCTTTGCCTGACTACACTGCAGAATGATTTTGTATCATTAGCACAATGAAGGTCACATGGTTGGTAGTCAACAAAAGTTCATTGTCTTGAATTGAACTGTTCTGGAAGCAACCAAGACCCAGCCTTATCTTAGTGAGGGACACTGCAGGAAGGTACTGTCCTCAAAAACTGAAGAAAACTTGTATCTTTTCACTTCCCATTGCTGTGATTTAAAAAAATAATGATTATAGCTGCAAAACTTCACACGAACATGTAGTATTGTGTTTATTAAAGTTTGCAATTCTGGCTTATGAATTTTTAACTTTATTAAGAGACATTTGTAAAGAAAAATGATCCACGTTCTCCAATTCTGCCACCATCTGGGCAATCAATGTAAATATTTACAAGCAAAGTCTTAATGTAAAGATTGGGGTTTTGAAGTATTTTGAAACCTGATCATATTGCCCGTCAGAATTGCCTGTGGTTTCCCTTCATTGTGTTCTCTAACAAAGCCTTTGAACATGCATGTAACACACTGAGGGAATGTTAGCAGATGCTAAAACATTTTGTTAGCTGATTTATTAAGCTATTGAGGGTCATTCTTTGAAAAATGAGGAGAGAAATGCAGACACAACAGAAGTTAGAGAAATCAACCTTTGGAACAATGATAGCTGGTAACTTTTTTTTTCTTTTGGTTAACATAGCAACCTAATTCAAAACAGAGCAATATCTGTGTGAATGGTTATAGCCGTTTATTTTCTTTTCAGTAAGAGAAGGTTCAGGGAAAATGTGAAAGTTAGAAAAAAGAAGAAAGAAAAAGAAGTGCAAATACTTTTGGCATATTTACAGAAAATATCAATTTAACTGGAACCTTCTTGAGATTTGTCCCTCTTTAGATCTGCTATTAAGAAGCAATTTTATTTCTGCATGCAGCTAAAGTTACATAAAAAAAAAAAAAAATGAGTCACATGATAACACCCTGCTCTTAACATATTGAAAGAAGACTGAATTGCCAAGAAACGGCAGCTCATTGGTTAGGTAGAGTAGCATGGGTAAACATGTGGCTGAATTTGAGGGGCGCAGAACCCCCTCCCCTCAAATTTCCACATTTGCTGGCTGGATCTTGGCATCCATTCCTTCGGGTAATGCATTTCCTTTCTACAGTCCCATTTTGATGCTCAAATAGACCTGGAAGAGTGAATGGAAGTAAGTTACTCCTGACTGAGTGTGAATGTGTTTCCTCTTTAGGACTGGAAGACCAGCACAATGAGAAAACCTGGGAACAGGAAAACACCGAGAGGAGAGCTTGCAGGGTGATCAAATAGCCACTTCTTAGCACCTCTTCCTTGCAATTCTAAAGCCAAAGACTAAATCAAGTACACCTGTTTCACAGTTTTCTCCAGGTGTTGCCATACTGTTAAAAGAACATCACAATCTGATTAATTCTTATAATGATTTTCATTTGCAATATTCAAACATGATATGATTTAATAATGTTTGGGCTCAGAAAACAATACCCAGAAGTATGGTGCTTTTAATCAAAGAAGCAGCCTCAGATCTAAGGTCTCTCTGACCTCCCCCACTTCACTTCTCACCATTCCCTAGGCCCAGTCTCTCCATCTCACTATCCTCTTTTTCTGATGAAGTCTGGGGTGGTAGGGGGCTTTCTCTGAAGTTCCCTTGTTTAACTAAGGAAAATTCCTCCAGGAGGAATGAGATTGTTGTTAATCCCCTCATCCTCTAACTCTGTGTGTCAGGAGAGGAGACTAAATGGTTTCCATGCCCAGGATACTGTGCTCAGAGAGACTTTTCACATATTCTTCTGAGGGTTGCAACCTGCGAGACTACCTGCAGAATAAGATATCCTTTGTTTGCAGTGTGGTTCCTCCATTCACCCTTTCATAGCTTGTTGCCACCACCCTCCAAGGGTCTTTAAACCCCTATTTCTGTAGCCCCAAATTTTATGCTTCAATCATCTTGCCCTTCTTTGAGTCTCAGATTCTGTGGGACCGCATGTGTATGTACATAATAAATGTGTATGCTTTTTTCTCCTATTAACCTGTCTACTCCCAAGTTTATTCTAGAGACTCAAATTCTTGAATCAAAGAATGGAAGGAAGGTTCCCTTTGCCCCAGCAATAACTGGTAGGAACCCAACTTACTGACCTTTTAGAATCCCACCAGATTAAGAACTGTCAAATATCTGCTTGAAAACAGCTCACATTCTGGATCTTCTCAAAATAGTAAATTTTATTTTGAACTTCCCTTTATTCAAAGAGGCATCTTCCATTAATTTTCACAAAGCAAAAAGGCACAATTAGAAGAAATGGAAAGACACCGATAGAAAATTTATTGGCCAGATTTTGGCCTATACATGATTTTATTGTGCAAAGTATGAGTACAAAGATTGTCATCCTTTGGATGCAATATCAATTGCTTACAAGTCTCTGCCATTTAAAAAGTCCTGATGGGCCGGGTGCGGTGGCTCAAGCCTGTAATCCCAGCACTTTGGGAGGCCGAGACGGGCGGATCACGAGGTCAGGAGTTCAAGACCATCCTGGCTAACACGGTGAAACCCCGTCTCGACTAAAAAATACAAAAAGCTAGCCGGGCGAGGTGGCTGGCGCCTGTAGTCCCAGCTACTCGGGAGGCTGAGGCAGGAGAATGGCGTAAACCCAGGAGGCGGAGCTTGCAGTGAGCTGAGATCCAGCCACTGCACTCCAGCCCAGGCGACAGAGTGAGACTCCGTCTCAAAAAAAAAAAAAAAAAGTCCTGATGTTATCCTGTTTGCAGATAATATTATCTGATATTTGGAAAAAAACTAAAGATTCCACCAAAAATCTATTAGAACTGATAAACAAATTCAGTAAAATTTCAGGATACAAAATCAAAACACAAAATCAGTAGCATTTCTAAATACCAACAGCAAACAATCCAAAAAAGAAATCAAGAAAGTAATAGCATTTTTAACAGCCACGAATAAAATAAAATACCTAGGAACTAACTTAGCTGAAGAAGTGAAAGATCTCTACAATGAGCAGTATAAAGCATTGATGTAGAAAATTGAAGAGGACACATTAAAAAAAGGGAAAGATATTCCATGTTCATGGATTGGAAGAATCAATATTGTTAAAATATCCATATTACCCAAAGCAAGATACAGATTCAATGCAATCCCTATAAAAATACCAATGACATTTTTCACAGAAATAGAAAAGAAAAATCCTAAAACTTACATATCAAAAAAGACCCAGAATCACCAAAATTATTCTGACCAAAAAGAACAAAACTAGGGGAATCATGTTGCCTGACTTCAAATTATGCTACAGAGCTATAGTAACCAAAACAGTGTGGTACTGTCATAAAAACAGGCATATAGACCAACAAAACAAAATACAGAACCAAAAACAAATCTATACATCTATAGTGAACTCATTTTTTACAAAGGTGCCGAGAACATATATTGTAGAAAGGGAAAAAGAATCCTAGGAAAACTGAATATCTATATACAGAAAAATTAAACCAGACCCTTCTCTCTCATCATAAACAAAAATCAGATCAAAAATGGGTTAAATACTTAAATCTGAGACCTCAAACTATGAAACTATTAAAAGAAAACAATGGGGATAGTCTCCAGGACATTGGTCTAGGCAAAGATTCCTTCAGTGATACCCCACAAGCACAGAAAACCAAAGCAAAAATGCAAAAATAGAATCATATCAAATTAAAAAGCTTCTGTACAGCAAAGGAAACAAGCAATAAAGTGAAGAAGCAACTCATAGAATCAGAGAGAATATCTGCAAACTATCCATCTGACAACAGATTGATAACCAGAATATATAAGGAACTCAGACAACACTATAGGGAAAAAAAACCTAATAATCTGGCCAAAAGGTTTTGAGACATTTCTCAAAAGAAGACATACAAATGGCAAACAGGTAAATGAAAAAGTGTTCAACATCACTGATCATCAGAGAAATGCAAATCAAAACTTCAATGAGATATTATCTCACCCCACTTAAAACTACTTTTGTCTAAAAGTCAGGCAATAACAAAATGCTGGCAAGAATGTGGAGAAAAGGGAGTCCTTGTACACTGTTGGTGGGAATGCAAATTAGTACAACCACTATGGAGAACAGTTTGGAGATTTCTCAGAAAACTAAAAATAGAACTACTATACAATCCAGCAATCCCATTGCTAGGTATATACTCAAAGAAAGGAAATCAGTACATCAAAAGGACATCTGCACTCGCATATTTATTGCAGCACTATTCACAACAACCAAGATGTGGAAGCAACCTGAGTGTCCATCAACAGGTGAATGAATAAGTAAAACATGGTACATATACACAATGGAGTACTATTTAGCCATGAAAAAGAATGAGAGGCTGTCATTTACAACAGCATGGATGGAACTGAAGGTCATTGTGTTAAGTAAAATAAGCCAGGCACAGAAAGACAAACTTTACATGTTCTCACTTATTTGTGGGAGCTAAAAATTAAAACAATTGAACTCAAGCAGACAGAGTAGAATGATGTTTACCAGAGGCTAGGAGGGGTAGGGGTAAGGGGTAAGGGTGGATGGTTAATGGGTACAAAAGTATAGTTGCATAGAATAAATAAGATCTAGTATTTGATAGGATAACAGAGTGACTACAGTTAACAATTATTTATTATATATTTTTAAATAACTAAGAGTGTAATTGGATTGTTTGTAACACAGAAAGGATAAATGCTTGAGGTGATAAATACCCCATTTAACCTGATGTGATTATTATACATTGTATGCCTGTTTCAAAAATATCTCGTGTACTTTCTAAAAATATACACCTACCATGTGCCCACAAAAATTAAAAATGAAATATTAAGGAAAAAATAAAAAGTCATGATGGGCAGTTCCCACTGTGCATTAATTTTAAGCAATTGTTGATAATTGTTCTGGGTTTCAATGTCCAATTAAAGCTAAGTGGCTATATTTGCATACAATAAACAAGAGAAGTTACTTGCATCCCAGCCTCCCGGGCCCAATCAGCTTCACAATATAATATTGTTCAAATTTACATGCTAATTTTAGCTAATTGTTCTATACAAACAGAAGCTTTTTCTATCTGAAGACAGACTTTTCTTCAAAAAGCATAAGTCTTGCTGTTCATGGAAAAGGACCCAAGTTGTTTAAATGACTTAAAAAGAAAAATTAAGAAAGTATAATAAAAATGGTTCAGGATTGATTTGGGTGGTTTTTTTTTTTTTCAAATTATAAAAAGTACAGGTTTCTATATTGAAATGATTCAGCCCCTCAGTCAAAGTAAGCCAATTAGACTTAACCTGCTTATTAATCCTACTTGGCAAAATGCAAAACTGCCCAATTAGAAATAAATAAAGCAAGGGTTCATCATATTTTGGGTTAAACAATTATTATTGATAGCATTAAATCCTAGAGTGGCCCTTTTGAAATGTTTTCTAATTAATCCTAGGGAGTCACATGGACAACAGAATACTGGGCATGTTTGATGTGGGCACCAAACTGGCCTTCTCCAAGATCAATGCTAAACTGTATAAATCCAATGATCGATTGCCAACAGTCAAATAAAAAAAAAATGGTTAAAATAAATGCTCTGTATAAATGGATTACTAGAGCAGCACCTCATTTATTTTATATTAAGAGCTTCTCTGGTTAGATGCTGCCTTAAGCTGGGCTTGGGAATTTCTAATCATGGCAGCTCATATAGCAAGGCCAGTGATTTGTTGAATGGTCATATTTTGCCACCTTCTTGGAAAAAATACTGCAAAGATTGAATAACCCCATGGCCCATAGTTTATTACCTACTGGCAGAGCCCAGTTAGTAAAAGAGATTTTAAATTAATAAACATTTCTGAATGTGACTTCTTTTGTAAAATGGAAATTCATATCAAAGAGAAAAATGGAGCTAAGTAAACAATACATTATTAACAGCAAAAATAGTTTAACTCAAAAGACAGGCAATAACGAATGCTAGCAAGGATGTGGAGAGAGGAGGAGCCTTCATCCGCTGTTGCAGGGGAATGTAAGCCGGTACAGCCACTATGGAGTTTCCTTAAAAAACTAAAAATAGAACTACCATATGACCCAGCGATCTCACTACTGGGTATATAATCAAAGGAAAGATACCAGTATATCAGAGAGATATTTGCACTCCCATAGTTACTGCAGCCATGATATGCAATTAACATAGGCATCTTTTAATGGTTGAATAAAGAAAAGTGGTACATACACACAAGAGAATACTATTAAGCCATTAAAAATAATTACTATCTTTTGCAACAATGTGGATAAAACTGGAGGACATTCTATTAAGTGAAATAAGCTAGGCACAGAAGGAAAAACATTGCATGGTCTCACTTATATGTGGGAGCTAAAAAAAAAAAGAAAGAATGCATGGACATAGAAAGTAAAATGATGGTTAACAGAAGCTGTGAAAGAAGTGGAGAGGGGGGATAAAGAGGGAACAGTTAATGGGCACAAAAGTACAGTTAGAATAAATAAGATCTAGTATTCAGTATCACAATAGGGCAACTATGGTTAACAATCATTATTTGTATACTAAAAGAGTGTCATTGGAATGTTCCTAACACACACACACAAAATTATTGCTGAAGGTAATTGGATACCCCAATTACCCTTATTTGATCATTATACATTGTATGCCTCTTTCAAAATACAACATGTACCACATACATATGTACAACTATTTTGCATCCATAATTTAAATTAAAAAGAAATTTTAAGAGAGATAACATTCCATTCCTTTTTGCTCCATTCTGTTCCATTTCATTCTATTCCATCCCACACCTGCAGCCTAAGAAGAAAAACTATATATAGATGCTGCTTCTTTCAGAAGCATCCTGCTCAGCCAGTGAGACAGAAATTGTGATTGCTCCCAGATTTCATTTCATATCTGGGGCAAGAGAGAAAAGAAATGGAGGTGAAATAGAAAAGAAGAGGGGAAAAAAGCCTATGTATGGTGTGATGAAAGATGTTGAATAATTAGAGGCTCTGCTCAGTTTTAATACCTGGGTGCATCAAAATCATCTCTGTCTTCACTGCCTTCTGCATTCATTGCCTGTGCATTTTCCTCTGAAAGAGTTTAAATTCTCTAACATATACATTTATGGCTTTAAAAACAACTGATCCATAACTGCTCTTCAGTATGCAGATGATTTGATTTTCTAACTTAAAAAAACCATCACCACAACAAATGCAGCAAAGTATAAAGTAATGTCTCTCATAAACTGGCCCCCGGTCACAGTGCTGTATCTGTTACAAAAGTAAATACAACATTGCCTGTGAAATGGTTCGTGGGATTTACCCGTTTTTGCCTTCCTTCTACCTATGCCTGCCCCGGCCAGCTTCCCCCACACTTTGTCCTACTGGAAGATTTCTCTTCATTTGTAGAAGACCTATCTCAGGTGTCTTCTCTCCTTAACTTTCCCCTTAACAAAGCCCAGTGAGGAGGCTCAGAATCCCACTGTTTTTCCTCTGTCTCATATGCTATTGCTCCTGAATTTTGTTGTTGTTGTTGTTGTTGTTGTTAAAAAATTACCCAGAACTTGAAAATAAGGCAAAAGATGAGCAGCACAATGTCGTATGGGGAGAAAGAAGTATCCTTGAATTTCTATGGAGGTGAGCTTTGTCCAACTTACCAATTACTATTGACAAAAGAGTCCAAATTTAGTGAGGTTACATGTCTACATTTGTAGACTTTTATTCAACAGAGACTAAAATAATTATTTATATCCAGAAGAAATGATAATTCCAAAGTTAGGCTTTCTTGTCCTGTAGGAAATTAGCTGCTTTTATCTCTAACTTAGCAATCTTATCTTAATTTTCCTTTATTAACTTGCCTATGAATATCTAGCTCTGCAAACATTCCTTGAACTGGTTCTATCACTTTACTGGTTCTCTCATTTATCAAGAGGTTTAACAAAATCTTTGACATATATTCATTTCATATTTGTGTGAAAGTCCTAGTTTTAACTTTCTCAAAAGTACTCTTTGGCAGTAATCAACCTTTTTACCTGCCGTCATGCATAGCTTAATGATGGGGATATGTTCTGAGAAATGCTTTGCTAGGTGATTTCACCATCGTGTGAACATCAGAGAGGGACTTACACAAACCTAGATGGTGTAGCCTACTACATACCTAGGCTGTGTGGTAGAGTCTATTGCTCCCAGGTTACAAATGTGAACAGCATGTTACTTTCCTGAATACTGCAGACAATTCTAACACAATGGTATTTGTGTATCTAAACATATCTGAGCATCGAAAAGATACAGTAAAAATATGGTATAAAAGATGTTTTTAAAGGGTACACCTGTATTGGGCACTGGCCATGAAAGGAGCTTGCAGGACTAGAAGCTGCCTTCAGGGAGTGAGTGAGTGAGTGGTGAGTGAGTGTGATAGACCTCACACATTACAGTACCTGTACACTTTATAAACACTGTACACTTAGGCTACATTAAATTTATTTTTAAAAAGTTTTTCTTCAATAATAAAGTAAACTTAGCTTAATGTATAAATTTTTAAATTTATAAACTTAAAATTTTTTAAACGTTTTGACTTCTTGGAAATTATAGCTTAAAACACACACACATTGTATGTTGTACAAAAAGTATTTTTTCCATATATATGTGTTCTATAAACTTTTTTTTGTATTTTTACTTTTTTTTTAAACTTTTGAACTTTTTGTTAAAAACCAAGATACAAACTCACACATTAGCCTAGGCCTACACAGAGTCAGAATCATCAATATGACTGTCTTCCTCCTCCACATCTTGTCCCGCTGGGAGGTCTTCAGGGGCAATAACATGCAGGGAGCTGTCATCTCCTATGACAACAATGCCTTCTTCTGGAATACCTCCAGAAGGACTTGCCAGAGCCTGTTTTACATTTGACTTGTATTTTTCTATAAGTAGAAAAAGTATACTCTAAAATCATGATAACAAGTATAGTAAATTCGTAAAACAATAACATAGCTTATTATCATCAAGTATTATGTGCTATACATATGTACGTGCTGTACATAAATGTATGACTAGCAGCACAGAATGGTTTGCTTACACCAGCATCACCGCAAACACATGACTCGTGCGTTGTGTTACAACCTTAAGAAGATAGAAATTTTTCAGCTTCGTTATAATCCCATGAGACCACCGTCATTGACCAAAACATTGTTATGCAGGGTGGACTTCTATTGCTTACTATATTGTTTAATTAACTTGTTTTATTTGTCAATTACACTGTGACATTTTTATAATACAAACCTTTTATTTCTGTATTCAAAGTACCCAGCATGGGTGCCTAGCACTTAATAGGTTCTGAATAAGTGTCATTTGTAGGTTGCTGAATTCAATTTCATGACTCTGCATTCATAAATCAGTGGAGCCCAGTCACCTCCATTTGCCCCCAGAGGCTTCCATTTGTCTCAGTCTGGCATCTGTATGACTAAATAGGATTTATTAAAATTCATTTCACATGACATAAATTAGATCATAGCTTGTCTTATCTGGTATTTCACATGTATGTATATTCTAAGCAAGATTACATGTGCAGGCAGGTTTTATTTTTGTTCCCTATATTTGATAAAAGATGTATATATTAATATCTACACTGTAATCTAAAGTAAAAAAATTAGCTAAGAGAAAGAAAAGAAGCAACTTTGTCATTGTCCTATGGTTTCCACGGAGTCTACCTGCATAAAAGCTGGTAATTTGACAATAAAATTTAAACACACTTTTTAGTGTATAAAGTTGCAGAATAATTTTTTTTTCAGAAAATAGGCTCTTTTTCTGGGCCAGCTGCCAACAATTTATAGTACTGAATATATAACTAGAAAAAAGGAAAAGAAAAACAGCCCTTGATAGCGGTAACCAAAACAGGCTTCAAATATTGTTAGGAAATTTCTGTCATTTCCAAATAAATCTAAGTCTACCATATCCATGCCATTTCACTAAAAATTCCACAGTTAACGAGACTTCAGAAACTTTGTTTGATTAGTTTATTGTATCCTCTTACCACACATAATTCTTAGAAAGGAGTTTTGCTGGCTGGAACATTTATTTTATTTTCAATTGGTTTAAATTACTATAAACAGCTAAAAGTTTTAAGTAGTAAGAGTCAAATTCATTTCTTTTTCCAGTTCGATAGTTACTACATAATTGGGACTTTTGACCTTTTTTTATTATTCACTAACTACTAGATTGAAGATGTAAAACAATACTCACTTTGTTTTAGGTACTAATTGTATATTTTAGACTTGCTCGATCACTTTATCTTCCATTTATTCCACACCAAATTCCTATGTTCTCAGGCTATTTACTTCAATTATATAATAGCTCAAGAACTCTAGAACAAGGCAATATATTTTCAAAAGTGTGAACAGAATTCCCAGACATTCTAAATTTCATGTTTACAAAACAAATCTCATGTCCAAACAGCATTGCTTTTTAAATTTTCAAACACAAAAGAAGAGGAGAGTAAGAGCTGCAAAAACTTCAATATAAACTGAATAAATAAAACACAAGAATTACTTGTGAATCTCTTTAATTTGCTTTTGACCAGGATTTATGAATTCAAGATTCCCAGTGTAGAAAGAGATGTCTAACTGATGTTCAGCTAGTTGACAGTGTTAGCTATGTGACATTAGAAAGATATCCAGGGATTAAGCAAGAAAAAAAGGAGTGAAAAAAAGGAGTCTGTGCATTATAAAAAGGGATGTCACACGCCCAAGCACAGAACTCACGTGGGTAAGTGAGTTTCCTGGGCTCCCACTTAGCTTTTACTGGATCTCTGTTGCCATACAGTTCCAGTTTTGAGTGTCCCATTCCATAGCATGTAGAAGCACCAAGACATAGAGGCAAGTGAGAGACCAAACCAATGTACTTTCTTGTCCTTATACTATACAATCCTGGTATCAAACATACCTACCTACTTTAATATTGGAACAAGGCAAAAATAACTGAGCTTCTTACTCAAAGAAATACGTGCTCTTGTTAAATATAACTGAGACCCAACTGAAAGAGATTGCTTATTACTACCAATAACTTGATCATCAACACTTGCTTTAAATCTTTCACTTCACTGTGCCCTCCAGAGCTCTTATGTCATAAACTCTACCCGATCCCAGACATTTTCCTATCTTGCAAGACTCACCTTAAAACCACCCAGTTCATACCCTACCCTGTAAATGTCTACCTAATTCCCTCATTTTGCAATACTGCCAAGACTGTCAAAGTGATGATCGCCGATTCTACCATAGGTTTAATAAACCTAGTTTTGCTTGGTCAACAGAGTTTTCAGGTGGTCTTGTGGGAGACTGACAATTCAAATAGGCAAAGAGAAGTAGCAAGTGCTTGGACAGGAAGCACCTAAACTTTACAAATCAAACACAGGAACTTAAAAAATGCATAACAGACTAGGTCAATAATATCCCTCTGTATTTCAATAAACCCTCAGAATCTTCTTACATTAGAGTGTAGGATAAAAATGAAGTTCATGATGATAAATGACTGAGTTAATGTAATCTTAAATGAGGTTCAATATAATCTGTTTAAGAAGATAGAGAAATATATAATATATTTTATGGAGGGTTCTATCTAAATTAAACAATATTTTTAAAGTTTTGGCAAATACCCAAAGCTTGCTGGAATGCTAGACTGTCCAGAATGATGTATCCCCAGGGGCTCCAGTTAACCAAAGTACCACTATATTGTGTTCACTCAATTGCCAGCTTCTTAATTGAAAAAAAAAAAAAAAAGACATGTAGTTTAAATTACAAATATAAAAAATAAACATTTTCTTGAAATTTGAAAAAAAAAAAAAAAAAAAAATGCTGTGCTTTGGCCCTAAATGGTTTACAATTCAAGGAATTCATGTTTGACAAATGGAGGGTAAGTCCACAAGCTTGGGCTTTGTAGTCAGACAGATATGAATTTTATCTCTAGCTCTAAAATTTTCTAGGATTGTGACCAAGGAAGTCATTTAACTGGTCTGATTCTCAGTTTCTTTGTTAAAAGACAAACAAAAAAGATAATCATAGCGACCTCTTAGAACTACTGTGATAATTATAATAGTGTCCTTAGCACCTTGTTTGTTAGATGAATGAAGGATATGCCCTCAAGTATACTCAGTACTATGATAAGTATTTACCATTAATGTCAAATTAGCTCAATATCAACTTATCTAACTCTTAAAACTGCTTGAGATAGGAGCTATTAATATCACTAGTCTACAGATGAGAAAACTGGGGCTCCCAGTATTAAATAATTTGATAAAATGGCACAGCTAGTAAATGAGGAGCTTAAATCCAAGCTACAGTCCTGCTCTTTCCCACTGTGCTGCTAAGCAACAAATGATAAAACAAAACCGGAAGGCAGTGGAAGTGTCAAGAGGTCACTGCATTTGAACATCCACCAAGAGTTATTGATGAGTCTGGCTGATATGCCTTGATTTTCCTTTTCAATGAAAAGTGCTGGAGAGAGTTAATAACGTCTGTACTGTTTACACATTTTTTGAACTGAATCTTGATCAGTTATCTCTTAATCTGGTGAAACACTACTTCTTTGCCTCACAAGGCACGGAGAGATAAATCGCATAAATGGAATAAAAATATGCATTGAAAGTTTCACTAATAAACTCATTTCCTGCAGGGTGAAGAGACATTTTCAAGTAAGTGTCCCCTAAATTGGAACTAACCAAATGGGAGTATGATTGAAAAGAAAGCACTGTTAATGTTCTATAAGTCATATCAAGGAAAAGTCACCTGTAGGTGATACAGGATGGGGGACAGCATGAGACCTATAAAATTTGAAGATAAGGTCCCCTTGGAGAATAAAATTATATCCATGAACCTAAAATAAATGAGGTTATGCCTTGATAAAAAATAATTTTCGAAATCCACCCTAAGTTATAGATCTTGCTTGGGTGACTGAAGAATTTGAAATAATATTCTAATTCTAATTATGGTGAATAGTGTGTGGATGTAGCTCAGTCGATTCTCTCTTCACTAAGCAAGAATAAAGATTGTGACCTTCAGCATATAAAGGAAGTGTAGAGACTGTATCGGTTTCCCATGGGTATCTATAATTATTCTTGCCCCAGAGGAAGGAATGGCCTCACCCATAGTTATGAGTGTCCAGCCCTCGGGGTATGGATGGTGCAGGTGGTAGCCTCCATGATCATAACTTATTAGGCTAGTGTTCACTGCTTTACAAATAGTATGAAATGATTCCTTGTATTACAGTTAACCTTATCGTAATTTAATCATAAGTTAGCTTTGCACACAGATTTAACAATAGAGAAGTGAGACCTTATCTTGGAGCAGTGAGTTCCTCGACCTGCTGCATAGCTGAGTTTCTTACTATAGATCAGCAAATCAATCTTCTGAACTATAGACCAGGGGTCAGGAAACTTTGTAAAAGGCCAGATAGTAAATATCATAGGCTTGGTGGTCGTTGGGTCTTAATCACAACTAGGCAATTTTGCTGTCGTAGTGCAAAAGCAGCCATGGGCGTTACCTAAATGCTCAGCGGTGGTCCTATAGCAGTGATAGCCACACCGAAGCTCAGCATCCCACCAGACTCCCAAAAACCTTCCCTTTCCTGTCCTATTTTGATGACTGAACACACTTGGCTTATCAAAGTAGCTGGTTTGTGATTCTTCTGAGCCTTCAACTCCTCCTCTGTTTTTTCATTTTCCCAGCTCCTCCCATGTGGTTTAAGTCCTAATTCCTATAACAAATTTTTTTGCAACAAAATGTATATGGTTCTGCCTCCATGACTGAATCCCGAGTGATACAGCATACTTTAACAGATGCAAATTTTGGACCCACAGAGTCAAGGGGCGAATATGCTGACCCCATCATAGTGATGCCTTGATGCGAGCCAGGCCCTGGTAAGCAGCTGGCTCTGTAGGTGGCATCCTTCTCTGGTGAGTCTGTGGATGCCACGGTGTATCCACAAATTTGCATACAAGGAGACATTGGATGTAGTGAGTCATAGGAATGTGGGTCCAATCCCAGCTTTGCAAGTGATCTTGGCCAAGTTTCTTAATCCTTCTGGTGATTTTTTTCACATCCAAAATATGAAGGAGTGAGTGATAGACTAATCACAAGTATTTGGTACCTTTTGCCTGAGGAAGGATTATCTCTCCTTGTCTCCCTGTCCTGTTCAATGTAGGTATGGTCATATGACTTGTTCTAGTTAGTGAAATGTGACAGTAAGCCATGTGTGGCTTTAAGAACCGCCTTCTCTCTCTCACTGTTGTGACAAGCAACAGTTCCAGAGAGAGACAGCTCTGTCAGCCAGTCCCAGAGTGAAGGTAATGTGTAGTGGAGCTGGAGCTGCCTCTATGGACATCTGGCCTGAGTAAGAACTCAGTCTCTGTGGCTGTAAGCTGCAGAAATGTTGAGATCACTTGCCACTTCAGTGTGACTTAGGCTATCCTGACTGGCACAAGAGTAAACTATATCTCAAACACTTGATTGAGTTTGTAACAAACTTTGAGATGAATTTACTTAATTAGCAATATATATGCAATTGTTTTGTAAAATGCTTATAGATACACATAAAACAGAAGCCTAGTATAGCTGCTCAAAATTAGTTCACAGAAATACATGCAATATAATAATCCTTACCTTAGCCCTTTGTTCAGATGGTGCCTAAGATCTACATAATACCAAATATCTCAAATGACTGAATTTTGAAATCAACAGACTTGAGTTGATAAAGTTAGTTAGGGCCACACAGATACCATTTATGTTTCCTCCTTACAAAAACACTAGCTAATTATTTTTCTTTTCTACTGTCTTCTTAATATAACTCCCTCAGCTTTGAGGTGAGGACTTCATACATGGGGCTTATCAACTTCAAACAGTAGCAATTCACAAACATTAATTAACTGTTTGGTAGGTAGTTACATTTTTTAGTTTGTTACCTGGAACTTTCTCAATTTAAACATTTAAAATAGTAACTTGATTAAGAATCAGTCTCTTAAAATTGAAAAAACAGCAGTTTAGCACTGATTCACTGTTTTTCTTTTCAGCTAGTCACTTGGAAAATAAAGATGAAAAAAAAAAGAAGATAACACCAGATGAAAGGTGAGAGGGAAATAAATATTAATAAAATATCATTGAGAACAAGGAGATTATGCATAAATATGATTTTCCCAAACCTTTGCAATGAATGAGTATTCTCTGAAGTTGAGGCACCTTACACCCAAGTCCTTCATTAAGGAATATAGAGGATGCAATTTGTTTTATGGGCTTTTTGCTGTTGTTGTTTTCTGCCTCCTCATCCTGAAATGCTCAACAGCGCCAAATGTGCTGCAATTTCATTGAGCAGCATGTTGTAAAACAATACACTCCATGTTTATTCAGTGAGAATTTGCACTGGGGAGCATTTAAGGCTGAGGCTTTCTAACTGAGGAATGAACAAAGACATGGCATTATCATTTATCTAACTTTACCACGTTCCAGCAAATGAAAACATGGCAGCTTTTCAGTGGCAGGGAATCCATTTTGAAGTGAAATATTGCAAGTGGTTAAATAAACAGAACTTTCTATGTTGCATTCAGCCCAGTTTTGATTGTCTGACCCCTACCCCTTTTTTCAGAAACCTAAAATGATTCCCAATTTCTTTCAAGCTTGGAATTAAAATTCCATTCCCTGCTGGCCCTTGCCTAAATCCTTTCTGTTCTCACAATGCAGACAGCATTCCTACTCTCTTAGAAAAAATACATCCCTCTGCTTCAGAATAGTCATCAGGTCTTGATACAAACATGAAGCATTCATAGATTAAACATTCATTTATTCATCCCACATTAATTCTACAAACATTTACTGAATACTTGCTACATGTTAGGCAATATACTCAATTATGGATCCAATAATTAGCAGGGCAGACCTTGTCCCTACCCTCATGGAGCTCATGAACTAGGGAGGAAGAAGAAAAATATTCAAATAAGCATAGAAATATAAATGTAAAACTTTTTCCCAAGGAAGAGAAGACAGAGCTGAGATCCAAAGGATAAGGGAGGCAGATAACTCAGGTGAAGGGAGAAGGAAGATCCCCCTAAACACAGAGGATGGCATATGCAAAGGTCCTGTTGAAATGATAAACAAGAAGAAAAAGAGTAAAGGTTTGTTATTTCACATACCTTCTTACATTTTTCTCAATCCTTTGACTGGTAATGTTCACTGTTTTCTGAGACTCTATATCCCATCTTAGGCATTCATGCTAATTAATCATAAACTAAATGGACATAATCCCAATAAAAAATGCCAGCAAAGACAAAGTGAATGCAACATCTGTGCCCATGGAGCTCCTGAAAATCGTGGACCAATGTGGCAGATAGATAAGTAAATCACCAGTGGAGGTATAGAAAGAATAGTGCCACACAAAAGTTGTGTACAAGAGGCTGTGCAGATGCAGAGGCATCTAAATAATATCCGGGGCAAAACGCACTAATCAGGGACTCACCCTAGCAGAAGTGCACCTTAAGCTGCGTGGTGTAGGGCTGGTGAAGGGGATGGAGAGGTGAGGAAGGTAATCTTGGCAGATGGAATAGTCTGTGCTGTCATAAAGGCATGATGACCTTCCTGGACCTTCCAGGTAGCGAAAAATTTGTATTTCAGAATGGCAGCAGATGAAACACAAGAGAGTGGCCAGGGCCTCAGGTAAAGAAATGCCCTAGAAGTTTCTCCTCTTAAGTAGATAAGTCTAAACAATATAGTAAGGGTTTAAATGCTAACAGCTCAGTACCTATTTTTAAAAGTCATACACATAGGGAAAAATAATACTTTTATTTCACTTTTAAATAACCACAATTATTTGGTAATGGGATGGTGGTCCTGTTGGTGCTGTGCAAACCCTAAAACCTTAGAACCAGGTTGGCCCCTGCCACCCATGTTTCCTTTTCCACATGGATTGTCATTCTGCATATGCTTTTTAATCACAGCAATAGTCATAAACTCAGCTTGGAAATAATGTGGCATCACAAAAAGGAAAGTTGAATGATCTAATTTTGAAAGCGTAGGCTACCTTGAAACTAATAGTTACCAAGACACCCAACAGATGTGAAATAACTGCATTTTTTTTCAAATGTTACAGTATCCTGTCCAACCCCCATGAGATTGCTATGGAGCCCTGGGTGCCTTGGCGTATTGAGAAGCACATGCTAAGGTAATCAGGCTTCATCCTGAAAACTACAGGGAGCCTCTAAGATCTCTAATCAGAGGGAAGGAGTGTATGCTATGGTCAGTTGTGTGTGAATCTTTCTGGCAGGATGTGCAAAAGGTTACAATAACAATTTAAAAACCTTACAGCCTCAAGGAGACCAGGTCAGTGGTTCAGCTGAAAAGTGACGGAATGGTAGCTAGGATGGAGTAGAAAGGACAGTACCACAGAGGCTCTCGGGCTGTCCTCCTGCTCCTGGTCCTTGCAGAGTTCCCCTGCAGACTACTCCCATAGCCACGGATAACCTCCTGAGACTGCCTGAAGGTGATCAGTAGCTCAAGGTGCTAGCTGTGCAAGAGGGAGACCTTGAACAAGGAGACAACAGGGGTTGGTAGAAAAATACCTCAGCGTCCTTGTCCTTTGGCGGGGCAATTCTAAAGCAGCTTCCACATGCCTTCTCAGAAGTTCCCCAACTAAACTGTGCTCCAGTTGCCATTAGTAATCACCTGGTTATTAACATACTCTTTATTGGTTTTGCTCCTTTCCTTTCTCACTTCCCTACTCCCTCATAGAGCTTCCTGGGAAAACTGAACTATCCAATAAATTCCTTGTAACCAAGTACTTGTCTCATTCTCAGGTTTTGCTTCAGAGAGAACAGAGATTAAGACAAAGGATATGAGAGTTGATGGGGGGAGGGGGTGTCTACAGGACTGCAGGAGAAGACTGACTGGAAGGAGAGGGGTGAGGCAGAGAGATCTAGAACAGCTCCTGGATTTCTGACTGCGTGACAAGATTCATGTCAGTGACATTCACAGTGGCATTAGCTACAGGAGTCCAAGCAGGTTGCCTTACATACACTGAGACTGAAGGGATGCTGGAGCCTGCAATGGAATTTTCCACCAGGTAGTTAGATACTCAGTAATGGAGATCAAGACAGAGGTCTTAGCTGAGCCTTGATTTGGGAATCAGGGACATGTAGTCACTGAAGCCCCTATATCACCAGTGTTAGGGTTTGACTGGTACTGGTAAGTGAAGATATATTGCTGTCCAAGAAGAGCAGAGGGTGAACAAAGGAGTCACAGAGGGTTTAAGCCAGAGGTGGCCTCAAAGACAATTGAGAAGAAACAGCCAAGTAGGAAGGAGGAAAGAGCAGAGAGTAGTGTCCTGGAGGCTGAGAGGCAAGCATCCTAAAGGAATGGCCATAAGTGTCAAGTACTGCAGTGAGCTCAAGTGAGATAAACACAAAGAGATGCAGGGAGGACTGCTTGAGGATCACACCAGGAAAGTCACAGAGAGCAGCCCTAAGAGAGTTTGGTAGAGACATGCCCTGGTGGCCTAGAGGCAGTATGGGATGCGCTGACCTCAAGTTCTGGCTTTGCCTAGAGCCCTGGGGAGGGCTTACATCCTTCCACATTTAAACAAGAGAGGAACAGCCTGAGAAGTCCCAGGGGGTGGTGGTTGAAGTCCATTCAGTAGCCTGCTGACTTTGCTTAGAGTTCCAAACAGGATATTGATTAAAAAGAAAAGTCTGGCTGGGTGTGGTGGCTCACGCCTGTAATCCCAGCACTTTGGGAAGCCAAGACGGGCAGATCACCTGAGGTCGGGAGTTGGAGAGCAGCCTGGCCAACATGGTGAAACCCCATCTCTACTAAAAATACAAAAATTAGCTGGGCATAGTGGTGCATATCTGTAATCTGAGCTATTTGGGAGGCTGAGGCACAAGAATCTCTTGAACCCGGGAGATGGAGGTTGCAGTGAGCTGAGATCGTGTCACTGCATTCCAGCCTGGGTGAGAGAGTGAGACTTAGTCTCAAAAAAAAAAAAAAAAAAAATTAAAAATAAAAATTAAAAAAAAGTCTGCCAAAGCTCATCTGTTACCAACTGTGCACTGTCTATATGCAGGGTGCTGCAGAGTAATGGAGATGAACCACATAAACCTTCCATCCTTCAGGGTTTCACAGCCTAGGAAGGCAGTTATTATACAGCCACTACTAACATGTAAAGCAGAAAGTAGCAGGTCCCAATGGAAAGTTCGATTTATCTCCATCTCTCTTGTGCCTTCTATTTTTTAAAAAAAATCATTTTTTGTGTAATTTATATAACTTTTCCATCAAGCTCTTCACAGCAAGCATTCTGAGTGATGATAACTCTCCATGTGACATCCCCCATGACCCAACATAAAGATGACTTTTCATGCAAACTCTATCAAGTTGCATACACTGAGGCCTATGTGCTTCACCATGAAGTGGCATGGATTCCTGAATACGATTTAGAGTCTAGAGAACTTTCCACTTCTGTTTCATTCCTACAGCAATCCTCTGGAATACACATGGTTTTTTTAAAAAAAATTAATTGTAATATAATTCAAATACCGAGTTATGCAATCATCATCACTATTTAATTCCAGATCATTTCCATCACCTCAAAAAAGATACCCCATTAGCAGTCACACCTCATTCCCTGATTCCCATCTCTTATCCCCAGCCTCTGACAACCACAAATCTACTCTCTGTATCTATGGATTTCCTATGCAGATAAATGGAATCAGGCCTTTCGTGACTGGTTTATTTCAGTGAGCATAACATTTTCAAGATTCATCCATGTTGTACCATGTGTCAGTACTTCATTCTTTTTTATTGCTTAGTAATATTTCCTTATATGAATGGGTCACATTTTGTTTATTCATCAGCTGGTGGACATTTGGATGTTTCCACTTTGGGGCTATTACTATTAATAATAATGGTGCTATGAACATTAGTGTATATGTTTATATGCAGACCTATATTCTCAATTATTTGGGTAAATACCTAGAAATGGAATTGTTTGGTCATAACATAATTCTGTGTTTAACTTTTTGAGGAATTGTCAAGCTGTTTTCCACAACTATACCATCTTACACACCCACTGCATGGTTAAGAGTTTCAAACTTTTAACATCTTCATTAACGCTTGTTATTTCCCATTGATTTAAGGGAAGATCTTGTTTTCTTTGTTTCACTGATAGAAGAAAATAAAAAGATGGGCTTACGCAGCAATTAATTGGAAAGGCCAAAACTCAAATATTAGTTTTCAGATTTCTAGCTCAACTTTCTTTCTGTGATACCACAAAGATATTATAAAACCATATCAACATCAGAGTCTTGTAAAGGCATGGATCGCTGGCCCCTAAAAAACTCTGGTTTGGTAACTCAGGGAAAGGAAGTGATGTGGACACACAGTACACACACAGACACACACACACACACATACACATACACTCACATTTACATTCATGTATGAGCACCCAATTCACTATGTTAATGGTTTAATGATACACTCACCAAAATACCGATATACCAACAGAAAGTTTCCAAAGAGGTTAAACTTAAATTGTAGTAATAGCTTTGACACAGATAAGATGATATATTAGCATTAAAGGCATATGTTTCTGTAGTTCTTTAGATTGATTTAGGACATGATTCTAGCCTATGGTTCATTACATCTGGACGCTTCTACTCATGCCACTGCATATGAGTTATTTTAGAAAGAGGCACACTATTATCTAAAGCTGAAGTATCCAATTCCTCAAAATGCTTCTTAATTTGTCCCAAAGCACAGTGTCTTTAAATCTGCTCACAACATAGGCTGTTAGAAAAGTGCAAATCTGGATGTTCCTCAACTTATGATAAAACTACCCCAGCACTTTGGGAGGCCGAGATGGGCGGATCACGAAGTCAGGAGTTCGAGACCATCCTGGCTAACACGGTGAAACCCCGTCTCTACTAAAAAATACAAAAAAAAGCTAGCTGGGCGAGGTGGCTGGCGCCTGTAGTCCCAGCTACTCAGGAGGCTGAGGCAGGAGAATGGCGTAAACCCGGGAGGCGGAGCTTGCAGTGAGCTGAGATCCAGCCACTGCACTCCAGCCTGGGCGGAGATCGCGCCACTGCACTCCAGCCTGGGCGACAGAGCGAGACTCCGTCTCAAAAAAAAAAAAAAAAAAAAAACTACATCCCAATAAACCCACGGTAAGTTGAAAATGCATTTAATACACATAACCTATCAAACATCATAGCTTAGCCTAGTCTATCTTAAATGTGCTCAGAACACTTACATTAGCCAACTGTTGAGTAAAATCATTCAACACAAAGTCTAGCTTATAATTTAGTGTGAAATACATCATGTAATTTATTGAATACTGTACTGAGAGTGAAATACAGAATGGTTGCATGGATACTTGAGGTACAGTTTCCACTGAATGCATATAACTTTCTCACCATCATAAAACTGAAAAATCGTAAGTAAGTGATTGTATTTGAAACTTGGGGGTATCATTGAATTATTATTTAAGCCAAATTTGTCAAAATTGTCAATGTTGCCACACAGTTATTTGAATACAACAATAGATTTGCCATTGCCTTGCCTCATAATTAGCTCCTGAGATTTTTTTCTAATAGAAATACCATAAATATATTGAGTGCCCTAACAGCATCCCCCTCACTTGTCATAGAAAATAAGTAAATATATTTTCTCATTTCAAGCAATAGAAAGGTATTTCTGCAATATGTCATCATCCTTATGTTGAACCAAGATTTGTAATTTGAAAGAAATCAACCATTAATCTGAAAAGAAGACAGTTGAGATTGAATTTTGAGAAAGGATTCTCCTTCCATTTAAATCAAAGCAGTTAAATGTGTAAAATAA
Source organism: Colobus angolensis palliatus (assembly GCF_000951035.1). NCBI lineage: Eukaryota > Metazoa > Chordata > Mammalia > Primates > Cercopithecidae > Colobus > Colobus angolensis. The sequence goes on along the minus strand of NW_012112808.1, from coordinate 1,704,045 downwards.
ATGAAGGCATGAAATAAATGTGGAATTATCCATTTCAAATGCTAATTCTCCATGTCTCATGTTAACACTATCATGGTGAATAGTTACAACAAATCTCTGAATTATTTACGGCAAGTCTATGATGTTATATTTTGGTGATAATGCCACAGGTATATAATTTTATGGAGAGTTCTGCTGATCTTGAATTTGAAATAACTCTCACGAGTAATAACTTACAGTAACAAATGTATGCAAGTAAACCAGTAGGCTAATTAAAAATATTGGCAAATGTGTGCCTAATTTGTATCATGTGCCTGATCCATTACATTTTAGGTAATGCAGACAGAAATGTTTGCAGAGTGTGCCTTTACCACTGTTTAAAACAAGGAAGCTTTTAATTACTCATAATTTAAAACAATGTTACAATAGGGTTGAGTTAGGTAAAATTCCTAATATCAGAAGAAAATCAGATCCTGAGATCTTTTAGCAGAGAAAAGCTATAGGAACTCCTTTCTTTAGGAATACTATGCCTTTTTGCCAAACCATAACTTCTGGAATAATGCACTTGTAGTAGCGAGAGGAAAAGGAAGTGTCTGCCTATTCAACCATAAAAAACAGCAATGTGGGGCGCAGTGAGGCCTCAAACCAACTGGCACTCCCCGCCTCACAGTCTTCCATGTCTCCAGACCCAAACTAGGCAGCTGACAGCCTACCCCTGGTATCCCTGCTGTCCAGGTACAAAAACCATCACTTATGCATGAAATTAGTAGATTCTGTTTTGGTGCTGCTATTCGACGAGTAGTAATATGACCACCTTACTAGGCTAGTGTGCTTTTTCTCTAACATTTATAGCACTGACAAGATTTCTTAAGTCTTGTTAACCAGCAAAATAGTATATCAAGTCCTGATTTTTAGCATTTGTTGGTTTCTGCCATGTAAATAGTCTCAACATGGAAAATTTTATACTGCCTATATGATGTCACGGAACATGGAATTGGAAAGGATACAAAGAAATGCACCACTATATAGTATTTCCACCATGTAAGTATAATAGACATAAGTAAACCAAAGAGCATAGGTAATAGTAAAATGTAGTAATTAGGAATTGCTGTGTATTGAGTAGTTATTATCTTTGTATTTAATATAACTTATTAAATTGTAAGTTTATAAAATTTAATTTTTAATAAAGCCTGTGTTTTAATAATCAGCTCACAAATTCTTGACATTTAACAATCAGTTCTCATAAACTAGTACAAGCTGGCCCCACTGCATATTTATTTAAGATCTACATATATTGACCTGTGTGTATGTATGTGCGTGTTATTCCTGCAAATGAGCCAGGCAACCAAGAAAAATGAGGACTTTCCAGCGATTCTATTATGTGCATGTAGATCAAAATGAGTCTTCTCTGACTAGCAAATACTGAATTATCAGTCTACTACCCTTTTCATCTGCTTTAAGCAATGTATTTTGCCTCAATTCTTATTTTCCTAGAGCCATTGAATTTTAAACCATATCCAAGAGAGAATACAGAACTGTCAAACACATTGGACATTGGAGCAGGATCATGCTCAGTTTAAGAATCCCAGTTCGTGCTGTGATGCACCAGCCTGGCTCTGTGCAGTACAGTGCCCTAGCTTCAAGGAATGTTGCCAGCAGACAGCCCTCAGCTGTCAGCCCTCTCCAGAAATTACCCTTGACTGAGAGGAGCTACTTATTCCAAGATCACACTCCTTCCTGGGTGCAGCCTGCATCAATAACTGGTTGTTTGAGAATACAGGTCTAGACTCCTCACACCAACGTGGAACCATTTTGAAACAATCATCTCAGCTTTAGAGCTCCCAATCGGGTCACCAAATGCTCCATAAACACTGCATCATCATGTGACTTCTCCTTCTACCCAATTCTGCTTCCTTCTTCCCTTCTGCATATATTGATTGCAAAAGCATTCCCATATTAGCTTCCTGCACATTAACCTCCATCCCAGAGTGGTTCCTGAGAAAGACAACCTGAAAACTTGGCAAAGTAGCTGTGAAATAATAAGACCAGTAAGCAAATATTTTTAATTTGAAAATCAAAATGCATGTGCTATGAATTTCTAAATTTTACATTTTTAAGAATGTACCACTAGATCCTGTTTCTTGGCTATTTATTAGATACCACAAATATGAGCTAAATAAATGTTTTCTTACGATAGCTTAAGAAGTTATTAAATCTGCTTCCAAACATTTAAAGAATACAAATGCTTCACAAACTCTCTCAAAAAATAGAAGAAGAGATAACACTTCTCAAGTTACTCTATAATACCAATACAAAGGCATCACAATAAAGGCAAACTGAAGACCAATATCTCTTATGAATATAGATGTGAAAATTCTCAAACACTTATTATATAAAAAGTAATCCAACAGCATATAAAAATGATTATGAATTACATGACACAACTAAATGGGATTTATCACAGGAATGTATGAATTGTTTAACACTTGAAAAACAATTAATGTATCATGCCATAATAATATGAGAAGAATAAACATAGCTTTTCATTTTCTTTTGTGATCTTGACAGTTTTGAAGAGTATTAATTACCTATTTTGTTGAATGTCCCTCTTTGGAGGTCTGCCTGTAGTTTCTCATGATTAGACTATGGTTATGATTGGACTATGGCTATGGCAAGAATACCATAGCAGTGATGTAGTGTCCCTCTTAATCCATTATACCCAGAGGTTCATAATGTTGACATATCTCATTACTGATTATCTTAATCTTGATCACTTGATTATGGTGGTATCTGCTGGGTTTCTCCACTATGAAGTTAGTATCTGTTCTTTCATATTTAACACGTCTTGGAGAATCTAATTGCATTTTGTTGATGGAAAAAAAATAAAGCCTGAACCTAATGGAGAATTGGTTCTATTCTGAGCAACAGAACGTGTCACCCATTCCTTATTCATGCTTCTGACCACATTTTCTACGAGTCCCTGTTTCCCTAGGGTAGCCAAATAGCCTAAAGTATTTAGCATGGATTTGAGCTACTCCTTTTTTTATTTTAGAGAAAAACACCCTAAATATCTATTTTCTTTTCTTTTCTTTTTTTTTTTTTTACATAGAAAAGCATCAAATGCTTGAGAAGCTCTTTCTGGCTTTTCATCGTTTTGAAGACTTTATGTAGTGGTATGTTTCACTTGTTCTGCAAGACAGCTTCCTGACTGATTCATCATACTGCCCAATTAAACGTCATCTTCAGCAAGAGCTGCTGTGTGTTCCTTATAGCCCTGGTTACATAGTCATCTGTTTTTATGAGTGTAAGTTAACAGAGGGTTGTATTATTCCTATTTCATAGAATTTCCACTTGCTGGATCTCTACTCAGTTCTATTACCTTCTTAGCTTTTTAAAGATTCAGAAATCACAAAAATAAGAAAAAAAATGCAATGGTAATGAGATAATTGCCCAAGAACGTAATAATAATGAATGTCACAGTATCTAGAAATGATGTGAAACCATCTAATAACAATAGTAAAAATTACTACCAGTAGAATGTAAGCTCCACGAGGGCAGATATACCCCAAGTACTTTGATTAGTGATTGAAACATAATAGTTACTTAAAACATATCTATCAGGTAAATTATTTTTAATAAGTTATGTAATCTACTGAGCACTTTACAAATATTGTTTCTTTATAGCCTCACAATAATCCTAGGAAGTATATACTGTTACAATGTATCATTCTCTTTTGTGTATTTAAACATTTAAGTTTGCTTTGTTATGGAAAATTTCAAACATACACAAACAGAGAGAATAGTATAATAAATGCCTGCATACTCACTGCATTAATCAGCTCTGGATGCCATACAAAATACCATAGGCCAGGAAGCTTAAACAACAGGAATTTATTATTTCTCACAGTTCTGGAGGTTGGAAAGTACAAGAACAAGGTTCTGGACGATTATATTCCCCTGCGAGGGCTCTGTTCCTGTCCTTCAGAAGGCTGTCTTCTAGCTGTATCCTTGAGAAGCCAAGAGTAAGGGGAAGCAAGGCCTCCGGTGTCTCTTCATATCACAGCAGTAATTCCATCTTCAGGGCCCCATCCTTATCAACTCACCTCCCAAAGGCCCCATCTCTATATAGCATCACACTGGGGGTTAGAGATTTAATGTATGAATTTTGATGGGACACAAATTAGTCCGTACATAAAACCTACCCATCACTCAGTTAAAATGATAAGTTACTGATATATGTTATCCCATTTTCCTTTTTCTTCTTCTTTTCTTTTTTAGACTGGGTATCTGGGTCTCACTCTGTCACTGAGATTGTAGTGCAGTGGTGCGATCATAACTCCTGGGCTCAAACGATCCTTCTGTCTCAGCCTCTTGAGTAGCTGGGACTCTAGGCGTGCACCACCACACCCAGCTGTAATCCCATTTTACACAAACAGTGTAATGTGCTTGCTGCATTATTTGAGAATATTCGATTCTTCTATAGAAGAAAATAAAAACAAATGGGATATATAACTCGTGTTAAGTGTTGATAATAACTAAGCAAGCAGATTTTGAGATACAGACAGGATTCATATAATTGTGTTAAATGCAGTACTAAGTTAGTAACCTCTAAGACATGCTGTATGATAAAAAGGATGGAACAAACAAGATTGTTATTTCAAAATGGAAAAGAATGGTAAGAACAGGTCAGAAGCATGAATCATGTCACCTCTAGAGTGACAGCAATGTTATCCTCAAATTATCCTCCCATTGGTGATACTCATTATAGTCTCATTTGGCCTTACATCTCTGACATAGAAATGGCAGTAAAACCCCCTGCTGTTCACCAATGAACTGATGAGATACCAGCCAGGAGCACTAGCCCCTGTGTCTTTCTGATAGAGCAAGTATGTGTAGTGGGCCCCGACCACTCACCATCTGCCATGCTCCCTTGTTCAAACCTCAACTATGGTCCTCTTAACCACACCACCATTGAGAGGGTAGAGATGGTAAAGAGACAGAGCATTCAAACACAGCATAACCAGAAAATGAGGTTCTTCCACACATTTGTCACCTAGTCTAAGTGTGTTAACCTATTCCTCTCTTTCTCCTGGCTTCTTTTTCCTTGAGTCAATATGAGTCATGCCTCTTAATTTTGTCTATAAGCTTTTCTGTTGTGCATCCTCTGGGATAGCTTACCTGCTAGTATATTTGGAGCAGGGAAATTTTCAGAACATGGGCTCAGAAGAGATGGAGAGACTGGACTAAAGTTACTCGTATGGACTAAAATCTAGGTGTTTAATATACCACTGAACTTAATTCATAATTACAAATTCAAACTATAACACTTTGATAAGACATCCAGGAAAGCAAATATTTCACTTTGCACATTTTTGAAGGGTATGTGTTTGTGTGTGTATAAAACAAACAAACAAAAATAGCTAAAGTGCAGCTTGAACGCAATCTGTGACATATTTCCCATTAAAGAAATCCTCTTTGCAACTCCATTGAATTGTACATAAACAAGTCAAGAAAGCTTTCTTTCCACTGACAGATTTCTTTTTATTTTAAAATTTTTATTGGTTTTATTTGTTCTTTCTCCTTAGGTCTCTGAGTTCAATAGCTTAAGAATAGCTTAGATTCCATACATTGCAATTGCTCTCCAAAAAAAACAAAAACAAAAAACAAAATCTGAACATTTGCAAGAAAAAATGTTCAGTTTAAAGCCATTGCCTTTGCTCTACACTATTAACCCTCTAGATATATGCCAAGATTGCCCAATTGTTCAAACCTAATGTCAGGCTTGGGACTCTGTGGTCCGTGTCTTGAATTGACTATTTCCTCATGATACAGTGATCTCATAACTGCTGCTCAGGTCAGGGAAAAATAAAGCACTCAAGATGAAAGCTTGCATTGCAAATCTGTTTACTGGTTCTATACAAATTTCACTGTAATATACTCTCCTTGACAGTGTGCTAGGCCAGTATTTCCTCTGGAAGACACTGTTGTAGAAACCCATAATGATTTTCCTGAGAATGTTCCCTAGCCTGATAAAAGAACAGAAAATAATTATGTTGACAAATCCAGCCAAATTGAGATGGTTTATACTTTCATTTTAAATGTAGTTTTCTTGGTCTTGCTAGTCTTGCTATCTGCAGAATATACAAGTGACTAAAAATAATTCTTTCAAATTGTAGATGAGATGAAGCAAAAAGTTTCAGACACTCTTACAAAAAGAATTGATCATGGTCCTAAAGTAAGATTTTTGAAGGAAATACATGACGGTATAGTTCCCAAATCATTGAAAGAACACATAATTTGAAAGAAACTTTATATTAGAATAAAATCAAAGGTAAACTCCTACTTAAATTCTCACCTCTAATATGTGTCTTCTGATTGATGGAAAATTGTACATGCATCCAACCTTGGGTGGCCAATTCTTCCATAATTTGCATGATGAATCAAAGTTTAGGATTATGAGATCTTGAAAAAACTTTAACTAAGGCGACACAATATGTGATATCGTTTTTCTACTAGCTAAGCATTACATTCACTTTCATAAGTCCATGCATTCTATAGGACATAAGGCCAGTTACATCAATTACCATTTTTATGACATTTATATCACACTATGCTTAAAGAAGCAAAGAATTTGGATGCCTTATTTTAAGAATAAAAATCTTTGAGCAATCTGTGTTTAGCATATTGAATGCAGCTTTGCTCTATTAGAAACTCTGTTTAATTTAAACCAATGCTCTCAATACTATCAGGCTCATCAAACCCTTTTCATAACAAATATTTTGTAAAGTCTCCTTGCTATGCAGAAATGACATTTATCAATATTAACACTCATCTGCACACATGAAACAGGCATCAGTGCCCCGCCCATATCTGCCCAGTTCTCATCATTCTAGCCCATGCCCATCCACAGCATCTTCTAGCAAATACCCTTGCTGTCACTCTCTGCCTGAGGTTTTTCCCTCTGCCTGCCCAAGGAGGCAGATAAGAAATGCTGGGAAGTTAATGACCCAGGAGCAGCCCTCAGCCAGCTGATAAAGGGGGAAGATAAAAAAAAAAAAATGGTCCAGCTTTTCTTCTTCCTCAGATGGGACCACTTCTAGGCATGTTCTACATGGTTACTGAGAGCTCCCCAGCAAGACAGAGCCCCCACTTGTCCACAGTGCCAACTTACAACACTCCCACTCCTCCTGGCTGCTTTTTCTTCCCTTCGTCACATCTCCACTCCTCTGCACTGTTCCCTGTCATCGCCTCCCATAGAAAGCACGTGCACAAAACACCTTGGCTCAGGGTCCGTTCCCAAGGGAAGCCAAATGAAAACAACACATCGATTTAAAAAAAAAAATCAGGCCGGGCGCGGTGGCTCAAGCCTGTAATCCCAGCACTTTGGGAGGCCGAGACAGGCGGATCACGAGGTCAGGAGATCGAGACCATCCTGGCTAACACCGTGAAACCCCGTCTCTACTAAAAAATGCAAAAAACTAGCCGGGTGAGGTGCGGGCGCCTGTAGTCCCAGCTACTCGGGAGGCTGAGGCAGGAGAATGGCATAAACCCGGGAGGCGGAGCTTGCAGTGAGCTGAGATCCGGCCACTGCACTCCAGCCTGGGCGATAGAGCGAGACTCCGTCTCAAAAAAAAAAAAAAAAAAAAAATCAATAGAGTGCCATAAGTGTGATATGAAAATGATTTAAAATGAAAGTATTTATAGTAAAATTCTATTTTCAACATGTAAAGACAAGGGCATGACTACACTAGAACACGCAGTGAAGAAGGAAGATGTTTGCTTCACTACATAGAATCATTACGAAAAAAATCTCCCTAAACGTGGACTCAAACAGGTGTGAAAAACTCTCCTGCTGCCGGGGCATGGCCACCTGTAGCATAATTTTCTCAGGCACTCTTGGTAAAGCTCTAAGCAAACTAAGTACAAGCATCTCTTAATTTTCATGATAGTCCAGTGTACAGTGAAAAAGAGAGAGGGAGAGAGAGGCTTTGGTTTGATGTATCTTGTTTATAAACAGGGTTTCACTTATATGACTGTCTGGCAAAACATTAAAACATTGTGTGGGAGGAGGCACAATGTGGGCTTTTTTACCATGTGGGCTTGACCGGACCACATGTCACAATATCCCTATCCCTGCCCACAAAATGCTTGTGGCACTCCGTAGTGGTTGTAATTGCCCAAAACTACCCTCACAGAATGGTCCCTAGAGGGCAGTCCTACACTCACTGAGAACCACTGGCTTAGACCAAAAAAAAAAGGCACATAATAATGGAGCAAAGGACAAAGGAACTGCAGAGTGGCTTAGGCCACTAGATTCAGACTACCTCAGTTTAAATCTCACCTCAACTTTTTGTTCAAGGTAAGACCTTAACTCACTTGAGCTAAGACCAATAGTGTTACAGGTCCAACATACAGACCGTAGGTTAGTGTAATAGCCCACAGAATGCATGGAGTTACAGTCATCAACATAATGCTTAGCTAGTGGAGAAACAGAATTGCAGTATGCATCACCTTGGTTTTGGTTCATATCCTTGGATGAGGAATTGAGCCATACGGAAGGCAGTTTCCTTCTGGTGCATATTCCTCATCTGTAAGATGGAAGAAACCACATTTTCTAACTCAGGATTGTTTTGAGAATTAATGACTAAAACACAGTGCCTGACACCAAGTGGGAGTTCAGAAACATTTGCTATTCTTATTACTGTATTTCATGACTCAATGATTGATCTCATTCACCCTGTAACTCAAATCATCTCTCTGGTGTGGCCATCAGAAGACACAAATTGTGCAGGATCTGTCAATGTGGGTTTGGTTGTATAACTATCTGTTTCCAAGGCACAACCTGTGAATTTACTATCATTCCATGCCCGCCCTCCTCCTCACCTCTGCTGCCTGTCCTGTCACTTGTCACTCCCAATAACAATAACCTGTGTACCTCTGTGCCCAATAAGGAGATCTTACGAAAGGTGAATGTAGGGGAAAAGGAGAAAGAAAAAGTCTTGAGTTAGCTTTTTCCCACACTGGCTAAATCAGAGTTACAGTGGCAGCAGTTAGAGAATTTGAAAAATAAATGAGATGATGTATAGAAATGTACTGTTGTAAACTGTAGAGTGATGCACAAATGCAAAAGTGCCTTTGTTCTTGTTACTTTTTAATAGTATTGTTAGTCACACAGCTGTTAGAAACCCAACCAGGGAAGACATAGAGACTTGGTATTACTCTTTATAAATGAGAAAATGAGACAGGTGAGAACCAAGACTAGATATTGCCTAAAAGGAAACTGGAAAAGATCAAATTGACAGCCCTGTAGAAGAGGGCTCTTGGAGATGAAGAGCTGTTTGGGAAATGGTGACATCAAGTTAGGCAGAGGAGCAGAGGTACCAAATGAAAGGGTCAGCTTTTTAAGGCTGCAGACATGTTCTTGAATAGAGAACTGCATTGATTGATGTGGCCTGTAATGGAAACTCAGATAATGAAATAAAACTAACATTTAAGAATTTCAGGCTGAGAACTCATTGCCATGGCAACCCTCTCAGAAGGGAACTTGTATAAGAAAATAAGATTCACTTGGTTACGCCTTAAAACGAAAACCTATACTACAGTGAAACAACTAAATTCAGAATTCCAAAACTGCTTGATTGCCGCAATGCCTAGAGGTAGCACTGAACTTGTAGGCCCATCATCTTTCCCACTGGAAGCTATTGCTTCTCAAGATCTATGACTCATGAAAGGAACATTAGTTAGCTCTGAGGGATCCCTATTGAAATTGTGTGGTTCCTACCAGCAAAAATTTACAATGTGTTTTCATTCAAAAAATCATCCAGCATGATGCCTGTGGAAACCACAGATAGCACACGCCATTTAAACAAACAAACAAGTTTTAGTTTGCCCATAATCACATAAAATCAACAAATTCCTATGTCAATTATTTATTTTCATGGGAAAATAATTTTTAACCTAAGTAAAATCTGGCTTATATGCAAGATTATGATTTTTTCAAACGAAAACATCTACTTTATTACATGTTGTCATTCGAAGAATGTCAGACAGGGTGCATTGTATTTCATCAGTGAAAATAGTTTTCTCGAATATCTAATACCATTGACAAATATAAATCTATGCCTTTAAACTGGTTCTAGAAGAAGAAATTGCTGTGATCCCTTTTGTATGGCATGGATTAGTTTTTTTTTTTTTTTAAATGAACATGATGTCAAAAGAAGGGAAATAGAGGTCAAGATAAACACATAAAAATCATTACAAAATAGTTGTATGCTCACAGACAAAAAGAATAAAGACGGCATGATACATGAGAAAATATCTCTGTCATCCTTTCCAACAGTGCATGGTGACAATGGATACAAAATCAGGCATTTTCATTGTCCAGCCCTGGCTCAACAGAAATTTTTCTTTCTCGTCTTCACGCCTACACTTACCCCTGAGGTTTCACCAAGATTTTCGCCAATATACACAATTTCCGTTAGTATGTTTTACATAAAGGATATCATGTATATGTGTAGTTTTCCTTGTTTTAGGATACACTGTTGTTCTAGAAATCAGCATAATTCAGATGCTTGATTTCACCAATCTGACTATGCATTCCTCAGGTCACATGCATTAGACTTCTGGGATTCAACCTGGGTCTTTTTTCTTTTTTGACATCTATAATATCTTTGTCTTTCCCAAGGTTTTACAGAGAAAATCCGTAGGCTCCCTGATCTTCTTTTAAAGTTTTCTTTTATTCACACTCCAATTTCCAGTTTATACTGCTAATTATCCTCTTTGTGGTGCCTTAAATTTTGCCTATCTTGCAGTCAACAATCTCAAGGTTGTCAAGAATATATATATATATAAATTTGCATTCTTTGGGTCCAAGGGTAACTCATGGTTAAAGAAAAGTAACTGACTTTAACATTTGGAGTCAATAAGGAATAATGAAGAAATAAGAAACTTGCGCAGACTAGGTCTAGGAGGCATGAAAGACTGGTCACATTTTTTCAATTGAAACTACTTATGGTAAGATTAGAAGGAGAATCAGGATTAAAATCTTACATTTAAATATTTCCTGATATTAAGCCCTAAATAATCATTCATAAAAGAGAAATGCCATTGTAAAATGAGCCCTTAGATTTGCTGATTAATTTATTTTTTTCTTTTACCACCTAAAGCTAATGTGGATAGGTATGAAAAAACTGCTGTCACAAAGAATGTATGGAGGAGAGTGATGTAATGAATTTTTCCCCTAAGTTAATAAAATATGTAGTATTTTTTCATAGTAAAAATTTTTATCCACAACACATCTGACACCCAAATCAGTATCTTATTTCTAGATAATTATGCATGACTATAACATTTCCCTCTCCACTATTCAAAAATGATCTCCTCTTAGCAAAACTGAGAGGTAGGTGAAATTTAATTATACCCTACTCTTCTTCTGTTTTTCTCCATCTCCTTTCAGACCTTTCTCCAATTCTCCTCCCCCAGGCTAAGGTGCTCAGTACTTTTATCATACTCTATCCTGTCAACATGAAAAGTAATTTGATAAATTTCTTCATATTAAAGTATTAGAAAATTAATTATCTACTAATCTCATGAGTATCTGCATTTTAAAGGAAAATTGCAGAGAAAGAACAATGCCTTAACATCCTAAATTACTCATGAATTATGGAATTTCATGCATCTCTGGGAAGATAATTAAAAGTGATGAGAGAACTACAGAGTATTCTCAAATCAAACAGTGGACATGATGATCTTGTCCATTTATTTGTCTAGGTGGTCATAAGATGGAGGCATATTTTGTTAGGAAACAACCATCAGATCCTCTCTATGTCATGGAAGATACCTGACAATGTTGGGGTACACAGTAGGTCTTATTCATATTTATTAAATAAATTATCATACCATTTGTCTTACATTCATTAAAAATATTTTAAGAATCTATTCTTTTGGTAAAATAAGAATAAGAACACATATGTTGGACCCTGTGCTGTGACCCTAAAGCCTTTGGTTTAACCTTAGCAGAAAAGTGGTGCCTATCAAATATTTAATTTATTTCTGGACATTTCCCTGTCGTTTAAAAACATCAAGAAATTACATAGTAAATGTCTAGAGTACTGGTGTTCAAAATAGATATCAAAGAAATAAGTGATATTTCCTTAAAATGCCAAATCACAAGGTGTGAAAATGTCTTATATTTGAAGTAACATTGTCAAATACTTTTGAAAGAATTCCATTCTTTCAGTTATCTTATACTCATTATCCCAACTGATCCCTGTAACAACAGCCTCATGAGATGGACAGGTCTGCAATAACAGTAGTAATTTACTGATTCTTTATATGTGGAAACCGAGGCTACAAAATGTTGACATTACTTGTCCACAGTCACACAGTAATAAGTGGCAAAGCAAACACTAAGCCACTCTGATAAAAGGATTTATGAGAAATTCTTTTTGACAGGTATATAAATGAGTTCAAGTTAAGTTTTTTTTGCATCCTAATAACCAGGCTTTCTATATCAACCATTTCTACCATCTATTGTGATAAGTTGACAAAATACAAGCCTATACTATAAAACATGTATCCAGTCATAATCATGTTTCTGAAAGTTTTCTATTTCTCTCTACATAATCAGAATGTGATGACATTGGCATTATTATTTATTTAATGGTGATCAAGAACATGACATACCATATAAAGAAGAAAACTCCATCTACTCCAAAAAAAGGAAGAAAGGAAGGAAGGGAAGGAGGGAGAAAGAAAAGAAAAATACTTGTCTTTTTTATGGGTAGAAGAGACATGACATTTGATGACAACTGTAGTCTACCATGCAAGAACATGATGATCAATTTCGTTGGACATTTCATCCCACATATTGTGTATTTTCTATCTCCATTTTTATTTATTAATATTGGGTTGAATTCAGCTCAGCCTCATCTGCTAATTTCATTCAAATAATATGTAATTGGTCCTTCAAAATAATCATCAAAGATGTTAAGGTAGATCTAATTCCTATCAAAGAATGACTAGAGTATTGCAAGAGCATTACTTCAGCGTATCTGCATGCCATTTGTTAAAAAGTTAACTTAGTCCATAATTCTTCCATTCCTTATCTAATGGTAGCAAGTAGAGTAACATGATTGTTTTAAGATAATTATAGAGATTCCTTTCTCTATTAAAAGGTTGAGTGCTATTTTTATACTGTTTCTAGCAAAATTCTTCCTTCTTACTTTTTCTTGGCTTTAAAAAACAAATCATTAGAGATACCAGTGATATCCAGAGACAGCAAATTCTCTTCAGGTCTCAAAATCCATATTTCCCAAGTTGGAAACTTGTCTACACATCCATTTTCCAAGTACTTCAGCCTTTTGCTTTTTTAAATCAATAAGCCATATTGACAAAATTTTAATTATTCCCTAAATGTGCATACCTGTTTTGATTTTTCTTATTTTCCTATAGAGAACAAAATTAACCAACTGGTCTTGTGGTACACTTTGCTCCATTCTCTTTGAACTTCAGCTTTCACCTCTAAGAGAGAATAGGATCTTACGTATTGAGCCATTTGCAAACAAAATTTTAGAAAGTCAAAGAGATAAATAAAATATCCAGCTCTGTTAATAATTATCCAAAGATTAAAAATGACTATATAATTAGGTCATGAAAAGTTTCCTTATTTCAAGCAGACTCACCAATGTTGCATTGAAAAATGCACTTCATAATTACAATCATGCACAAAAAGTGTAGCAACCATCCAGGGTTACCTAAATGTATCTGTTTCTCAATGTTTCTTCATGCAAATCATAAAAGCACTACTTCTGTGAACTATCAAGCAATGCTGATCTATTCAGTCTGCTATGAAATCAAGTATTTAACTATTTCTCTGCCCCACAATTTCAGTGAGGCTATAATCTTTGTGGGGGAGGGGGAACAACCAAGGGATTCCAGCCAAATTAACTTATTACTAGACATTTACAGTGTGTTTTTCTATAGTTTGATTTTCTTGGTGTAATTGAGATGTAATAAAGGTAGAACATGTTGCAAAAGAAAAGCAGGTGAGTAAATACCTCCAAATCCAGCTAGAAGAGAATTCCTTTCATCTCAGCCTATTGGTAAGGAAATAGATTAGATCCACATTTTCTGAACTCCCTTTGTCTACTGATAAAACTTAGAAGAGATGTGGTATACCCAGCTACCACCTACAGAATATTAGTTTAATAAGAGTAAAATAAATCTAAAAGAATAACAACATTCAGGTTAAAATATATATGCAGAGTAATTTCTTGCAAATAAATCATGTCTGACACTAGCATGAGAATGCATGCACACATTCATGCATGTAGATAGAGATTAAACATAGCTCCAGAATGCCCAAACATACAACCAATATATATTAAACACACACCATTATAACAAACTCAGCATTTGCTATTTTCCTTCTTTAAATCTGCTGGCCACTATCCCAGTACCATACTATTTACTTTCTCCAAAGGAAAGTAAGTGGCAAAATGAAGAGGAAAAAGTAGATAAGATAAATCCAGTTCTGGGGTTTTGTAGTTTTAAATTCTGAAACATCATGAAAAATTTAGTAAATATTTATAGCACACCAAAGAGGAGAGTCATGATTATCCAATTGGCTACTAAGATCCTTAAACTTAGTTCTCAAAAGTTTAGAAATGGTTTCCTACCTCTTTTTGGACAAGACAGATTTCTAAAGCATAAAGGCTGAAAAAGAGTGAGAAATAAAAACCATACAATTACTTACAACTGATCGGATGTTATTTTCTTTCACCAGCTTCAGAGATGATTTATAGCAATTTGCAAGGTCTTCCTTGTGGGAACCATTAATATGGCCTCTGGCTATTGGCCCTACAGTATGGATGACATCTGTAAATACAAAAGGAAGGAAAAAGAGGATAAGCAAGATATTTTTCACTTTTTACATAAATAATACTTTGTTTATTTTAGGTATTTGTGTTAGACCCTGGAGACAAGCAAGCTAAGCAATACATTGGCGATGCAAATATTTCTCTGGTAGAAGATCTTAAGCAGCACAACCTCCTTAAGTAGGCAATTTCCCAGGAAGATGATAGTTGTGAAAAGGAATCCCCAACCAGTGAATTGTTTCATAGTTTTTGGTCAGATTCAAGTGACACAGATTATAGTATAAGATGTACATAATTGGTTCCCTGGAAAAAGACAAATCCTTGGTGGGAAATAAACTGAGGAATAATTGCCTGCAAAAGGAACATCTAGATTGACATGGGAAGGAAGAGCCAGTGCTAGCCTAGCTTACTTGTAAGGCAATTTTCAGGCATTGTACACAATAAAGAAAAGCAAGTTTCTGAAAGAAAAAAAAAAGACAAGAGAATTTTTAATAATCAGTAATAACCTTAAGAAGAATAACTGCAAAACCTTCCTGTCAATTTAGAAAGTGTAACCTACCAGTTATCACCTACATAAGGTACGCTAATAGTTCATACCTATTTTAATAGGTTAATAGTTAATTATCTACTTTATTGTATTATTAAAACATTCAAACATGTTAATGCAATCTATACTTTTCAACTCCTATTTATGTTGAAAAACACAAAATTTGATATTTTTATATATACAACAAGCCATTGTGCTATTCTTTTAATCTCTATGCACATATAAACTTTTAACTTTAGGAACGTAGTGAAAGAGGACGGTCCTCATTTTAAGAAACAGTAGAAGAAAAACCCCACATTTTAATCAAATTTACTTGAAAATGCCTTGTAACTCTTGCTTGCCAGTCTTATCGGTGAATTGAATTATTAGTCCATTTCATTGATGTAAATCATAACAACTAATCAACTTTGATCACAAAGACAAATTCAATCTAATGTAATTGGAATATTATAATGAAATTATTTGTGTTGACAAATCAGTACCACTCAATTCCAACAAGAATGACAGAAGAGTAAGAGTATTCAAAAATAAGAATATGGTATAGTTAAAAAATGCATATGGCATTTGAATAGCAGCAAATAAGTCACTATAAGAAAAATCTCGCCGAGCACGGTGGACCATGCCTATAATCCAAGCACTTTGGGAGGCTGAGGTCGGCGGATCACGAGGTCAGGAGATCGAGACCATTCTGGCCAACATAATAAAATCCCGTCTCTACTAAAAATAGAAAAATTAGCTGGGCATGGTGGTGCGTGCCTGTAATCCCAACTACTTGGGAGACTGAGGCAGGAGAATCACTTGAACCAGGGAGTCTGAGGTTGCAGTGAGCAGAGATCGCACCACTGCACTCCAGCCTGGCGACAGAGTGAAACTCTGTCTCAAAAAAAGAAAGAGAAAAAAGAAAAGAAAAATCTCTGTTGGTTGCCTACTAAATGTTGATACTACTATTTGATGTTTGAGAAAAGACCTAAAGCATTGGTTTCCATGATTAATTCTGAAACAGTATTTAAACCCTTGTCAGCCGATATTAAAGAGGGGCTCATGTGATCAAAGGAAGCATACAAAACTTGACTAATAAACCCAAGCAGATGTTGTTTCACAGGTAAACTTACTTTTAAAGTGAGAACCACTACAAAAGTGAAGGATGAAGGGGCTTGAGATGTACTCAGGAAAAAAAAAATAGCACACAGTGATATCATTTTTTTTGTAACAAAAGTAACAAGAGTTGCATAAATTCAAGCAATACAAGTCCTGTACCATAGTAAATATTTATATGAATACTATACTTTAGTTTCTTTAGTGAATGTTAGAATCCATAAAGGAAGGAGATTGTGCTTAGCCTTACTTTATTTCCCCCCTTGTGGCTACTTGTTATTTATACCCAACTATGATATTCTAAGTTTCTAATGGATACAAATGGCAGAAAAATTGAACTAGAATAACACACAATTCTATAAAACAGCATTTCCCCAAATGGGTTCGGTATGATATGGGTTTAAAGGTCAATTAAATTTGGAAAAAAAAAAAAAAGGTGAAATTATATCACACCAGTTACCTTACTGCAAGACTTCAGTGGGTATTTAAAATGCCATAAGGAGTTGCGCATCTCCAGGAGGAGAATACAAAATGCTCTGTTTCCTAAATCCAGTTGACGATTGAAACCTGTACTTTGAAGAACACCTCACAGGACTAGATTTCCACAATTTCACCTTTGGGAAATGTCGTTCCAGGGCCATTTTGGCACTCTTGCTCCCACTGTTGAAGGCCAAGTCTATGCTTTTTACCCCCTTCCCCACTGCTTCTAAACATCAAACACTTAATATACGAAAGAACAGCAGGACATGACCATGGTTCTCTTATTTTGTGGATGGAGAAGATCAAGAATAAATGCCTCTTATCTGCAGTCATAAAAGACATTGAGCAACGTAAAGAGGAGGCTTAGAGATATTAACGGGGACGGGGTGGGAGGACGGGAAAGAGGGAGGGAGGAGGGAGGGGAGGGATAAGGGAGAAACAGAGAAAGAGAAAGAGAGAAAAGCCCATAAGCATAGGAAATAGTGACATCATAAACTTTTCCTTTGCTTTCCTTTAGTCATCATCATCTACAAAACTTAAATGAAATTTAGAAAAAATTATTCCTTGCATTTCTTTAGTTCTCCATTTCATTTAAAGGTCTGAGGATAAACAGGCAATAAATGAGCCTCCTCAGCATTAAAATATTGATCTTTATATTTATGCTCTATATTCAATTTACAGCATCCAAGATCAAGTGTTATTATCGACCAACATGATGACCTCTCAGATCCACAAAGCTGGAGGTGAATCAATACGAGGCTGGACAGGAAATCTCCTTCATTATTGTAATTGTCCGTAGTACTTATGAGTAACTACTCCACACTGAGTTTCTCATTTTCTGTTAGAAAATTCAGTCAGGAGGCCTGTGTTTGAATTCCTGCTCCAGCCCCTTAGTCATCATGTCTTAGATAAACCCATCATTTCAGTGGTCCTTGCCTTTTTCCTTATCTGTAAAATAAATCTCCTGTTTAGATTATCTCTGTTGTCTCTTCTGTGTTGTGTAGCATTATTAATATCTAACCTTATAATAGAGATGGATGGAAAATAGAATAATATCTGGGCAGTTAAAAGTGATCTTAAACATGGTTAAGCAGCTCACTGATTCTAAGAATTCTTTTTAATATCAAAATATCATGACTAATTATTCACAATAATAGTTTCAAAATCCACTGAGAACATGTTAGAGACAAAGAGCTATTATAATTTTAATGATGCTTTGTATTGATTTATGTTTTATTAAACACAGTAGCATCTTCATAGTGGAAATATATATGTAATACACATGGATGCAAAGTCTATGGACAATGCTTTATCTTGCACATGAGTTTTGAATCCCTTGGTATAAATAAGATAATGTAAACAGAAGTATTAAATTCAAAGTTCGATACACAGGAAGGCTCAAAAAATGGTAAATGTCATCATCAACAGCAGCACATACAAGGAATCCTCAGCACACAGGCAGGAATGACAGAAAGTTATCATCTCTTTACTCATGTGGAAAGAACACCAATTCTAAGAGCTGACTACAGGTTATAAGTTCCAGATCTGTCACTAATCAGCTAAGTGACCTTGTGCAAGTCACTCTCCTCTTTGGCCTTCAGTATTCAAAGTCAAAAAAAGGAATAAATCAGAATAGCATTTTTTTTTTCAGCTCTCCAGTGCATTTCCTTCTGTACATGTCTAACAGGAACTGAGCTAAAGATTCTAAGAAGTCTAATTTATTTTTGTCCAGATAAATGAGCATCAATCATGGTTCACGTTTCTCAAACACGATTATACAGTGAAGTGCAAATTGGCACTATCCCCAGAGAAAATGATTTAATCATATCTAACAAAATTACAAACGTAGACTTCTTTTGATCTAGCAGTTCTATTCCTAGGAATGTATCCGAAAGATAATATACTTGTCCATATGCAGAACAGTATTTACACAGGCCATTCCCTGAAACATTATATATAATAAAGCAAGATGGGAAACATCTAAATGTCCAACAGTAGGGGACAGACTAAACGATGTTAGTAAAACGATGGTTCATTTATACTATGAAATACTACCCTTCTGTAAAACAGACAAAGAAGGCCTTCATGTATGCATAAGGAAAGATACCCAAGATACATTACAATGTAAAGATAAAATTCAGAAAAGCACACTACCATTAGTGTTACAAAAAACTCCTCTACCAATGTAGGGAAGAATACAGGTTTGTTTTAGTTACACGCATAAAACATCTCTGGAAGGATAAACTAGCAGTTAATAGCAATAGTTACCTACTAGGGGAGTGACAGAAACTAGAAAGATGGGGATGAATATGGGGAGGAAACTTTTCACTGCTTTTATTTTTTGATGTTCAAGTTATGTGGATATATTAGCTATTCAAAAATTAAACAACACATTTAAACAAAGAGTATATGATTTATTTTTTTTTATTTTTTTATTTTTTTTGAGACGGAGTCGCGCTCTGTCGCCCGGGCCGGAGTGCAGTGGCCGGATCTCAGTTCACTGCAAGCTCCGCCTCCCGGGTTTTACGCCGTTCTCCTGCCTCAGCCTCCCGAGTAGCTGGGACTACAGACGCCCGCCACCTCGCCCGGCTAGCTTTTTGTATTTTTTAGTAGAGACGGGGTTTCACCGTGTTAGCCAGGATGGTCTCGATCTCCTGACCTCGTGATCCGCCCGTCTCGGCCTCCCAAAGTGCTGGGATTACAGGCTTGAGCCACCGCGCCCGGCCGATTTATTAATCCATATCCCTGAATCCCATTTGCTCTATCCCTATAACATTAAAGACCACTAATGTGCTTTCCAAAGATGAGCTTATATCATTACACATATAAAAATACTCTTAAAGAAAAAGATAGATATAATTTCAAGGAATTTAACAGAATGACTCCCCTAGGTATATCTTTCTTTTATTTTCCTACCCTCAATAATTTCTTTATATTAAAAAAGTATTTTCAGATAAACATAGGGTTTAAATGATGAACAAGAGGACATTTTTTTCCTACATGGCTAGCATCTATTATTAAAGTTTTACTATAATTTTAATATGTAAACTGAGTGTGACATCCCTTAAAGTGGTAACACAGGATAGCAGCATAGATAGATAGATAGATAGATAGATAGATAGATAGATAGATAGATATTTTTTTTTTAAGAAAAAGTCTCGCTCTGTTGCCCAGGCTGTAATGCAGTGGTTCAATCTCGGCTCACTGCAACCTCTGCCTTCTGGATTCAAGCAATTCTCCTGCCTCACCCTCTCGAGTAGCTGGGATTACAGGTATGTACCACCATGCCAAGCTAATATTTGTATTTTTAGTAGGGATGGGGTTTTACCATGCTGGCCAGGCTGGTCTCGAACTGCTGACCTCAAGTGATCCATCCACCTCGGCCTCCCAAAGTGTTGGAATTACAGGCGTGAGTCACCACGCCCGGCCAGAGCACACTTCTTATGCTCCTCCTTTGGTTATCTCAACAACCAAAGAATTTTGAACAATTGTCAAGAATTTTTAGAGATTAAAAAAAGACTGTGTAAAAATTTAATCTATGCCTACTTTCCAAGGAATCCAGAGAGACAGAATAATGTGCCCAAAGTCAGAGATCAATGTGGGGAGATAATGACAGCATCACAATGACAACATCACAGTCAGTGACAATATGATTATGAGTAACTTCCTCTCAAGGTGACTGCTTATTGAAAGAAACGAATGGCATACATTTGTATATATACATTTTGGCATGTTTATCATGAATCTCATTACTTTAGCCTCATGCTTGTATACATGCAAATTCTGGTGAGTTTTGTGGTTAGATTTGTTGCAATATGCAACATATTACCACAAAACCTGGTGGTTTAATACAGCAACCAGCATTCTATTATTTCTTTTGGCTTCTGTGGGTCAGACGTTCTGCAATGACTTGGCTAGGGGGTTTGGTTTGGGGTCTCTCATTTGGTTGTAGTCAACTGGTGGCTGGCACTAGAGCAGTGAAGGACTGCGGGAGCAAAGGCTGGACAGGCATCTTTCTCTCTTCATGTGGTCTCAAGGACTCTCCTCGTGGGCTAGTTTGGGTTTCCTCACTGCACAGCAGCCTCAGAGCAGTTGGATAACTTAAACAACAACTCAGGGCTCTAAGAGCAAGTATACCAACAGGTGGACGCCATGTTGCCTTTTATAATGCAGCCTTGGGAGTCACACAGCATCACTACCACGATATTCTATTGGTTGCCACTGTCAGAAAGATCTCACATTTTTTCAGGTGGAGGGACCTAGACCTCACCTCTTGACGGGAAGAGCAGTAAAAAAATTTTGGACATATCTTAAAACAGCTACAATGCAGGACACCCCAGACAGTTGGCACTTTATTTTGGTGAGTGCCATCTACAAAGTCAGGTGGCAGATAAATAAGAAATCAGAGAAAAGGCTGAGATGATTAAAACTATTACCAGTATGGAGCTCTCAGACCTATTATCTCAATCAGTCAACTGCTAATTTAATAAAAATCTGAGGTAGCCAAAGATTGAAATATGAAATTAGTATTAATTGTAAACACAATCTAGTTTGGGAATAATGAATGCAATTGTTGCCCCTAGATAGAAATGACTGGCACAGTGCTGGTTTAGTTCTTTTGTTTTATAATGTGGCAGGAACCTGTGGACAGAGGAAAGGGCAGGCATGGCTGTCACAGAATCAGCATGATAACATCCCATGAACGATGAAAGTGACGTTATTTCCCTAAAGTGTCTAGCTCCACATTCAAGAAAGGAAAAGCAGCCTTTGTGCATTCAAGCCCTCTCCTATAGCACTCAGGAAAGCCAAGAAAACAGCAATGCAATTTGTACATTTAATCAACATTTCAAATGCAACCCCTTGAAGAGCTATGGAAAATGAGATGGCAGGCCCTTTTGTGCTTCATCAGACTAAAGTGTGGCAAGACAAATGGAATCTGTTTTTGCTCATCTATTTCTGAAATCAATCAGTCTGTAAATCAGCTTTTTTGTTCTGAAGAGATAACTACCGCAGCACCTTGCACTCCCCCACTCCTATTTATCCTAGGAAATTAGTCTGAATTACATAGAAAAGGAGGATAGGATAGAAGGTTTTCTTTGAAGGAGGTGTGGAGGAGAGCCTATTTTCATTTCCAAAAGTGTAAATTGAAAAATATGTGATTGAAATGCCAAATAAATATTGAAAGCAGTAGAATTATTTACAAAGATTCAATCAGACTTATCCTTGGCAAAACAAATGCAGCAAAAACATTCTGTGAAAAAATATTAGCATAATGAATTTTAAAACAAATGAGAGAGTACAGATAGGCTGCTCTCATCATTTTCCATTTGAGAAGCAACTGTGCTACATTCAAACTGTTAATGAACAGTCAGACCAAGTGTAGAATCAATTACACATTGCTTTCATTCACTCCACTCTTGTATTCATAAGCATAATCGGTCCATCTAACAGACTGCATAATAATGCTGTGCCCTGTCAATCATATCAAATTGCATGAATTTTAAGAAGGAAACCAATGCATGGAATTAAATTGATTTTCCTTTTCAGAGATACAACTACAAAACTGAGCGCTAAAGGTACTATTTGTAAATCTTATTGGCCAATTTATATGATCAGCACCACCAATCTATGACCTGAAACAGAATACTTGAAGTTAAGTTAACAGAAAATTGAATTACCACCTGATAGCATTACAAAGTAAATGCTGCCTCTTCTTTCCATGTAGGTCAGTGTTTTCATATACACATTTTCAAAGTTTGTTTTTGTTATATTTCAAGAAACAATCAATTGCCCATAAGATGTTCCTTTTCAATCTGCAGAAGATATCATTCAAAAGTGCTTCAACACGCCCTGCAGCATTTTTCTAAATTCGGATTATTCTCTCATACATTTCTTCAGCTGCATGAAGGATTTCTGTCTATGTCCAGAAAGACTATAGTCATTCAACTCTTTGCATTGAGTTTGGGATAAACTAGAACTCACGACGTTATTTTTAAATCTAGTTTCCTTTGAGTTTGTGGGTTCACACATTGCTGTTTTTCACTGGTCTTGGTTACAAAGGGCTTTTGGTTTACCTCTCTCACCCTCCTTGATGCTATGGTTCTCTGAATAAGATATCTATGTCTAAGGTTACCTACACAGCAACTAAACATTTGCATTTTACGGTTGATAAAGGCATACAGAATGTACTGCCAAAGCTCAAATGCATATTTTCAGCTCAACTGGAGAGTTGGTTCCATTTATACATGAGAGTGTGATAATGTTATTATGTTTGGGGCATCATGTGCTGATAATATGTTTTATTCTTCATTGACTTCAAAGCTGTGATGTTTTAAGTCCAAGTTATAAAATACAATTCAATCAATTTCTACCAAAATGCCATCCTCTATATTAAAAAAGAAACAGGCAAAGCTCATATTTAATTTTTTATTAGCTCTCCCTTTCCTGCCCAAATCTATTTAAGATTGACCTTGTTGATGGGACGGTATACTGTTTCAAATTGGACTCCTACATGTAAGGGCCCATTTTTAATAACACAGATTGAAACTCATGAAAAAGGGATATCCTGTGGTCAGCCATTGATAGTTTTGAGATTCCACAGGGTATTGGGGGCATCTGCATCACAATAGTGTTATTTCCAACAGAGAGGGGTCTCAGAGGAACTGTGGGAAGCTGAATTATCTGCAGAATTCCAACATTTCATGTCACTTTAGAATGAACCCAAAGAGAACACATCCCAGAAGGAAGTGAGTCAAATGTATGGCATTTCTAGTGCTTCAATAGCAGGGGTGAGAGGAGGTGAAGGTCCAAATAGACAATATGACTTTTTCAAGGAAGATGATAATAAGATCTTTGTTCTGGTTCAAGAGATGTGAGCAACTTGCAGCCTTTTCAGAGAGATGCAAAATCAGTATTTTATTAAGTTGTGAGGGGGGAAATCGGCTTTAAAGACTCTATGCTGTGGGTGAAATGAATGAATGTTAGTCCCCACAGCAAGGGCAATTCTACAAACGCAGAATCTAGGCTGGGACTGAAATATGCAGATGGGTCAATGTTGGGACACGCAGCCTGATGCTGAGGTTGCATGTGCTTGTCATCAGCATTCCTTTACCACTCCCGTGCCACCACACGCCTGGACAAGAAAGACTCTCCTGCAATCGTCCACTCACTCATTAATTCTGTCCTTTATATGATACATATTTTGTGAGAATCCACTATGTGCCAGTGCGTAGGGCAATTGTTCCATGACTTTCACCAAACAGGTCTGTGCTTTTCTGACTCCAGGACTTTCCTCATTTCTGGAGAACCCCCCTATTTTTTTCTCTGAAAACCATTCTTATGAAATAGTTTCTCATGGAGACTCCTACACTGTGAAAAATTTTGCTTCCTTAAAGATGAGATCCATAAATTCCTCTATATGAACAAAGTTTGAATTCACTTCAACTCTGTTACTCTATAATATCACTTATGATAAACCATCAATATGACTTTGAACATGAACATTTCTGAGAAGTTTCCATCGGTCAGAGCTCTCCAATCATATGGCATCCTGCCTGAGGAGGCAGGGAATGTCCTGTCACTCAAGGTAATCAGATATGACTACCTAAGCCCCAAGATTCTTGCTAATTCTGCAGTGTCATGATTCTGTGATTTCTGTTTTCCTGTAGTGACTCGATGCTTCCACTGCAGGGAACATGACAAATCTATGTCTGTGTTTCCCACAAAGCCAAGAATTCTATGGGAACAGTTGCTTAAGAGATAATTAGTGAATTTGTGGGTGATTAAATAAAAGTTGGCCCGATATAATCAATCTAATCAGAGATGATGTACTGGATTAGACAAAACAATGAGGTAGGAGGGATAATCTAGACTGGGCAAGCAATGGCATCTAGTTAAACTGGTTCAGCTCATTCAGCATACATTTTATAGAGCTGAAAAGCTGTTTCTTCATAGAAAGACTCACCAAAACCTCATCAAAGATCTCCTAATTACTGCACTATGGAAGATTTAAAAATAAGACTCTAACACTGTCACACTCTTTAACAAAAGGTATGAGATTCTATCCAAAGACTCAAACAGAAAAAAAAAAAAAAAATGTGCAGTGATTACTTTTGTTTTTGTTTTTGTTTTTTCCAGGAGGTGATTAAATAAGTGAATTATCTAAACCTGTCATTTCCCTCATCTGCATATTGCTCATTTTAGAATAAATCTGCTTTGTTCTAGAGATGGATTTTGGTTCTCAAATCACAAAATGGAACATGACAGACTTTCTAGACATCCTCTGAAGGAATTAATGGGCTCACTATTCACATTTCTTTAAAAAGTGGCATTTAGATATAATGAATCCACCTCTCCATCAAAATAAACCGGATCTGATTTATCTCTGAAATTGATCCACTCCTAGGACAGCTCTGGACTAAACCTAGGCCCTACATCTTCACTCCAGGCCCTACATCTCATTTTCTTAAGGAACAATTGTATTTAGAAAAGAGAAATGAGAAGAGGCTACTTCAAGAATTACATTAACATAACTTCTAGGCAAAAGAATATGTGAAAATTTCTATACTGTGAAGTTACATTATTTTGCGAGTTCAGCGTATTCAAATGCAACAATATGAACAAAGTGTCGGTGGAATGAGAATGATAAAATATTTAAACAATAAGGGCAATTTATTTAAATGTTTCCTCAGTGAGCGAGTGTTAGAGCAGGAGAAGGAGCAGGTTGGCTTACATTGCTGGGCCCCAATAGATCAGTCAATATCTTCACCTACTTTTTAGAGATAATGGGTTTACTGTGTACTAGAGCTATTTTCAAACTTTCTGGTGACACTTTCGGAATTGCTGCATTATAGCTTCTCACTGTGCAGATCTAATAATTAAATAATATTTACTTTTCCAATGCAAAATGAACATCATAAACTATTTTATCTGGTCCTCAAGTTTGAAGAAACAGTGATGTCTTTCAACTCCATAGGGAAAATCATTTGTATTGAACTTAGCATGAAATGCTATGTCACTAATTTCACTTTTATTTGGGTTAAGGGATTTTTAGGAGTAATTTTAACTAAATGCAATTGTTGTTTTTTGCTCAATGTTCAAAATCTAGAGAAATTGTTTTTTCCTCTTCTGTGAGATAATCGGGGTATTTCCACTCACCATCCTCTTGAGAATGGAAAAGTACTTCTTAAAGAGTTTGCAAAGACTCAAGAAAAAAGTCCAACATGGCTGCTATCAGATACACTGATTTACATGGAGAAGAGAAGGGTGGGAGCAGCTTTTTAAGCAAGAATTCTATAAGACATCATGGAGTAAAGTCAAGAGATATTCTTTGGAAACATGAATTCCCATGCAAAATCATGACAGTGGTTTTACTTCCTCATGCTTACTCCTTTGCAGAATGAATTGGAGGTTACAAAAGGGAAGAGATCAGCTGACATGAAAGCAGAGTCAAAGGCATGAAAAAGAGAGGCAGACCATTCAAGAATCTTAAAGGCGAACTGGCAAACTGTGATGATGGTTTTAGAGTGGATGGGAAAAGAGAAAACAAAGAGTAAAAATTGATTTCAAGGAACTTGACTCTAAGTGACTTAGTTGGTAACAGAAATAGGGAAATAGAATGGAAATAGAATTGGGGTCTGAGTTACTGCAGTGCTTGTCAGGCCTTCTGAGGGCCTATCCTCAACATAAAAATAAGATGCAGAAAGGGGACAAGAATAAGAGAAGTGTTAGTTAAGAGAAAAAGAAAAAAGGACAATAAAAAATAACTATTTTTTTCAGTATGAAGACAGATTTTCTTTTTTAACTTTTCCCTTTCTTTGCCTATTTTGGGCCTGACATAGAATCAGTGAGGGGAAGAGAATGTATCACTGAGCCTTTCAAACATGATTCATTACGAGACTAAGATCACAGAGGTCAACATGTGCCTCTGTGAGATTATTTAGTAGAAACCATTAATGTAAAACCACTCAAAGAAAACCAAGAGACCTTTCCACAGTAATTCAGATGCCAAGAATGAAATGTTGACATGCAGGCTTTGAAAATTAAATAATGAGTATCAGGTTTAAAAAGAAAAAAAAAATACCCAAAAATAAATAATATCTGGTGACTGGCTCTTTGATAATATACTGTTGTGATGCAGGCCAATTAGTACAAATTTTCATTCTTTATTTAGAAATGGCGTTGCGGTTGAGATGATATGATAAAACGGCTCAAGAGGCACTATAATGAAAGAAATTAGTGGCATTAAAATTGGGAAGATTTGGTATGAGTAGGAAAATATGTTACACAGCAGTATCTAACAAAATCAGGAAAAAAAAGATCAATAGAATGTGTAATTAAAAAAATAAGAAATTCAAAAAATAAGAGCGCATCTCCCCCTGCAAAGGAGCACAGCCCATCGCCAGCAATGGATCAAAGCTGGTCAGAGAATGACTTTGACGAGAAGAGAGAAGAAGGCTTCAGTCCATCAAACCTCTCAGAGCTAAAG
>NW_012112808.1:1638729-1671947 GCF_000951035.1 Colobus angolensis palliatus | reverse complement strand
ATGGCACAAGTATACATATGTAACAAACCTGCACGTTATGCACATGTACCCTAGAACTTAAGGTATAATAAAAAAAAAATAATAATAATAATAAATTAATTTTTCTCAAGAAAGATGTAAAATACATAGTGTGTCCAACAGTGACAAGTGCTAAGGAGAAAAATGAAGCAAAGGAAAAGGATAGACTGTGGTGAGAAGCAAATGGGCAGAGAATGTGAGGAGGAGCAGTTTCACGGGCGTCTTCTGAGAAAAGCGCTTATTCTCAAAATAAGATGAGTGAGGAAAATAATCTCCATCATTTCTGCCTTTGACTCCTCCGTGTGAAAGTTTATAGTTTCTCGCTGTCACAGGCAGCTTACCATCATGAGGGTCGAAGCCTGAGGACAAAGTGCAATATAGAGTGGGTTTAAAAACATAAAAAGGGAAGAAATTGGAGACTTCCATAATACTATTCATTTCTTTTGTTATGTAAGATACTCAATTTCTAATTTTTAGCAATTATTTTTTTCTCTCAGAATGTTGAATATTTTTCTTCATTCACGTCTACTGTGAGAAAAAGACAGTTTGATTTTTATACCTCCATAGGTAAGCTGTTTTTTATTTTTATTTTTTCTCCTTTCGAGAAGTTTTATGAACTTCGCATTTATCCTTGAAATTCTTTTCTTTCTCAGTTTTTAAATTTTTATTTTTGTGGGTACATAGTAGGTGTATATATTTCTGGGGTACATAAAATATTTTGATGCAGGCATGCAATATGTAATAACCACATCATGAAGAATGAGGTATCCATCCCCTCAAGCATTTATCCTTTGTATTATAAACAATCCAATTATACTTTTTAGTTATATTAAAATATACAATTAAATTATTATTGACTATAGTTCCTCCATACTATTATCAAATAGTAGGTCTTATTCATTCTTTCTAACTATGTTTTATCCTTGGGATTTTGAACTTTCACCATGCCTAATTCAGGACAGGACATTTTCTCCTAAAATTATTACTACTCTTTCATTTTCTGCATTCTTTCTAGAACTCTTAATGGGTGAGCTCATACGTCTAGGAGGAAATCTCATTTCCTTTGATTTTCTCTCAAATATTTTATCTGCTGTACGTTCTAGAATAGTTCCTTGACTTATTCTTCTGGTACAGAAAGTCTTCAACTGTTTCCTTTCCATCATGCGTTCTTTCACCTTGAAACTTTTGTTCTTGCTTTTATTTCCAAGAATTTTTATTCTCTGGTTGTTCTTTCTCTTCTTCTTACTGGAACATCTTTTTTTTTTTTTTTTTTTGACACGGAGTCTCTCTATGTCCCCCAGGCTAGAGTGCAGTGGCAAGATCTCGGCTCACTGCAAGCTCCGCCTCCCGGGTTCACGCTAGTCTTCTGCCTCAGCCTCCCGTATAGCTGGGACAACAGGTGCCCGCCACCATGCACGGTTAATTTATTTATTTATTTTGTAACTTCTACTTGTGTCATATATAATTATTTTTTCTACCAACCTTTTTACTGGATATAAATCTGTTTGTTGCCTAGGTCAAGACTTGGTAATAACAAGCCCTTAGTGGATTTTAATTCACTTAACATGCCTTCACACTTTTTCTGATAACTTACATAAATATCTAATTTCATACAAATTTGATGTATTTTCATCAGGGTTTTATTTGTAATGCAAATAATCAATTCCTTGGGAGAGTACCTCAAATAAGAAAAGAACGTTAGTGATGTAATTGCTCACCGAATTATGCAAATAGGTATTTTAACAAGGAATGTATTCCTCACCTAACAAACAACTGAATTGTAGAAATTGCTAAGATCTTCATAGTTTTTTTAATGTTAAAAGGTAGGATTTTATTTTCCCGACATGATAAGAAAGCATATGCTTCCTGGTTGAAAGCACACACACACACACACACACACACACACACACACAAATACAGGGAAAAAAGGAGAAAAAAAAATATTCAATATTTTCATGACTTTGAACTAGCTATTTCATAGTGCTTCGTTTAGAACTGATGACAGCATTGTTTTAAGACAGATTTATTTTATACCTCATCTTTTATAAATATTACACACTTTAAATAAACATGGATTTACACATTTTCCAGTTGTTTTTAGATACCTAATTATTATACATTAATTACAAGTACTATTTAAACTGCTTGGACAAAAAGGGATATTTATTTTTACCCTAAACATTAGATTTATATGCCTTGTTACAAACTTAGCTGCCCAGAGATATTTTAAAGCAGAAGCACATTAGGCAGCTGAGTTACTTTCCAAAGCATCCTTGCTGAGCAGTGTTTTGAAGCCGCAGCACATGATATCAATAGCGTATTTTGATAGAATTTTAACAGTTTTACTGCTTGTCTCCTCCTGAAGGACCAATAGTTAGGATAGTGTCAATAGTTCTCTCTAATACAATAAGTGAATGGCAAGAGTGTGTTTGACACTGCTATACAATAAAAATGCTAAACAACCAAATTAACCATTCTAAAGGAATGGCCATACACAATTTTATTGGTAGGACAATATGAAAGTTTTCACAAGATTAAATCAAATATGTTTTGTTATTTCTTGCATTTTAATGTTCTTTTTAAAGAATTTGCTTATCTGTTTTTTGTTTGTTTGTTTGTTTGTTTATTTGTTTTTAAGAGATAGAGTCTTGCTATGATGACCAGACTGGTCTTGAAGTTCTGGTCTCAAGTGATCCTCCCATCTCTGCCTCCCAAAGTGCTGGGATTACAGGCTTGCAATGTATAGAATATCATGAAGACAACTTTGGTCCTTTTCCAAATGTATCCTCTGGGCCTGAGAATCTAGCCATGGACTTAGAGTCTATGGAATATTCTCGGAGTCCTCATCTACTTCTTAGGTTCTGAAAAGCCTGTGAAGTGCCAAACCCCAGCAGTTGCTAGCAGCATATGGTGGCATTCTTCTAAATGGGTCAAGTCACCATGATCCTGGACACAGCCAGAGAAAAATAAAGTCACATTGGATTCTGCCTTGGGAGCTTTGTCACATAGGTATTTTGTGTGTACTTGTTTGGATAGGAAAAATAGCTGGAGAAAGCACAGAAGCTAGAGTGAAATAAAAGTTATTTTTCTTTTTCCTACTGTTAGAAAAGAAGGGGGTGGGAGCCATGGCTCACACCTGTAATCCCAGAACTTTGGGAGGACAAGGTAGAAGGATCAGTTGAGGCCAGGAATTAAAAACCAATCTGAATTCTTTTACGGAGACCATGTCTCCACAAACAAATAAATAAACAAACAAACAACAACAACAAAAAACTTAAAGAAAGAATACAGAAAATTGCCCTTGGAATTATCTTGTGATAGAAAGAGCACTGTCCTTCCTAGGACATAGCTGGCTGTGTTTGCCGCTTCTGATAAATGTGGCTTTTTGACATCCTTCTAGAGAAAGCCTATGGGCCTATCTGAGAGACGGCCCCTCTCACAAACCATTTACTCTTCCAGATATCGTCCTCATTTTTCCTATGACCTGCTCTTGCCAACTTGGATGAATGACTTCACTCAAGGAGTAAGGGTGAGAGCCAGATGCGCCCACACTGTACTTAGTAACTTACCCCAGTTCTTCCCATCCCAAAACATTGGCCTTGCTTCACCTTTATGGACCCAACTTACTCCATGTTTCCCTGCACCCAGCATAAACTGAATCTCTGCCACCGTTCTTGACTGCAAAAGACCTACAAAAACAATTCTTTGGGGAGAAGACCTCCCTCTAGATTTTGCTCAGGGGCCTCCTTAACTAACATAGGAAAAAAAAATGGTCCCTCCTTCTAAAGGAGTTCATTAACACATGTGGAATGAGGCTGATTATTTATACTGAGTAATTTAAGTCCAAAGAAGAAAATATAACAGATCCCTTTAACAAGTAGAATGCCTGATACACTAGGGATAGCAACTTCAAGACCTCAAGTAAGGATGTAGGTTTGTTCTCCTTGAACCTCCCTGCACCAGAATAATCAGGTCTCCTTCATTCTAGGGCCCACTCTCCTATTCCAACAACCAGTCATTAAGTAAATTCTGGCTAAGTGAATGTTGGCTAATTCCATGGTAGCAATGTAGCATGGGCTATGCTTAACTTGCTTTTGGCTACAGCCATACCCTTGTTTGTTGTGTGTTCTCACTTAATCCTAAACTGTGGCGTCATCCCCAACCACCTTTTTTTTTGCACCTCCTTAAAAGTCTTGGTCAGTAGTTTTCAAACTTGAGGGTAATCAAAACCTTTAAAGGTTCTGGTAAAACAAAACATCGGTTTCTAGGTCATACGCTCAGTATTTCTATTTCAGAGGTAGGTCTGGAATGGAATAGGGGTGGAGAAAAAGGATTTGCATTTTTAACAAGTTCTCAGATGCTGCTGATGCTGCTGGCCTAGGGACCACAGGTTGAAAACTACCAGTCTAGACTGGACTCAAAATGTCAAATGTGGAGTTGCACTATATGGCAGTGTACAGTTCTCCTACCAAAATTTTACCCATCACCGATATTTGAGTGTCAGCTTGACACCCAAGACTCTGACTTTGTTTTCGTCCACCAGACTCACACCAACTGCAGCCACAGCTATGATCTTTGGTTCATTATATTGTGTTGATGACCTTGACCCATGTTGCCTCTTCCGGCTTGCCTTGCCCTGTTGTCGCACACACTAATGACAAGCTATCATTTTAAATCCTTCCATGTAGAAGCAAAACTTGTCCAAAAGTAAAACTTGTCTACTCTCTACTTTAGTTCTCATAAATTATAGCAAAGTGCCAAAAAAAGAGCTCATTTTGCAGTAGGAAGAGCTCATTCTGGATTAAATGTCAACAGAGCATTAATGACATTAATCGAGACATTACTTGAAATAATTTAAATTATAAAAAGATCAGGGTGTGTGTGTGCGCACTAATTGTGAGAAGAAAGGAAGTTCAAAGAAAGCATACTTCTAAGATAAGCCAAAAAGTGAACAGGCCAAAATTAAGGAAAAAAAGCTAAGCATATAATTTGTCTTTTAATACATTTAAGGACAAGTCAAACAAGGGTCTGAGAAATGGTTGTAAAGAAGATACACAAATGGCCAATAAGTATATGAAATAGTGCTCAATATCCTTAGTTCTTCTGGAAATGCAAATCAAAACCACAATGAGATGCCACAATGAGATGCCATTTCACACTCATTAGGATGGCTATCAACAAAAAGGCAGATATTAATAAGTGTTAATATGTGGAAAAATTAAAACCGTCATACATCAGTGATAGGAATGGAAATGCCACTTTGGAGAACAGTTAGTTCCTCAAAATGTTAAAGACAGAGTTACTATATCACTCAACAATTCCACGCTAGGATCTACCCAAGAGAACTGACAACACACGTCCACACAAAAACTTATACGCAAACATTCATAGCTGTTTTATGAGTCCATTTTCATTGGTATAAAGGAATACCTGAGGCTGGGTAATTTAAAAATAAAAGAGGCTTATTTTGGCTCCCAGTTCTGCAGGCTGTACAGGAAGCATAGCACCAGCATCTGCTTCTGGTGAGGGACTCAGGATGCTTACAATCATGGAGGAAGCAAAGGGGAGCCAGTATGCCACGTGGTGAGAGATGAGAGACTAAGCAAGAGAGTGAGGAGGAAGTTCCAGCATCTTTTAAACAACCAGCTCTCACGTGGACTCATAGAGTGATAACTCACTCATTACTGTGAGGATGGCACCAAGTCATTTATAAAGTATCCACTCGCATGACCAAAACACCTCCCACCGGGCCACACCTCCAACACTGGGGATTACATTTCAACATGAGATCTGGAGGGGACAAACATCTAAACCGTATCAGCTGCGTTATTTATAATACCTCCAAATGGAAACAACTCAATGCCCATCAACTGATGAATGAATAATCAGATGTATATCCATCTAATGGAATATTATTTAGCCATAAAAAGGAAAGCAGTACTGATATATGCTACAATATGAGTGAACCATGGAAATCCTATGCTAAGTTAAGGAAAACAGACACAAAAAGCAATATACTATATAATTCCATTTATATAAGATGTCCAGACTATGCAAATTCACAGAGGCAGAATGTAGATTAATGGTTGTTAAGAAGTGGGGAAGGGGGAATGAACACTGACTGCTAACGGGTATAGAATTTTTTTTAAGGCAACAAAAATATTCTGGAATTAGTGGTGTTGACAGTTGTACAACTCTGTGAATGTGCCAAAACCACTGAATTGTACGCTTGAAAAAAGCTGTATTCATTTATTCTCATACTGCTATAAAGAAATACCTGAGGCTGGGTAACTTACAAAGAAAAGTGGTTTAATTGGCTCCTGGTTTCACAGACTGTACAGGCAGCATGGCTTGGAAGGCCTCTGGAAACTTAGAATCATGGTGGAAGGCTAAGGGGAAGCAAGTACATCTTACATGGCTGGAGCAGGAGAAAAGAGAGAGAGTAGGGAGGTGCTACACACTTTTAAACAATGATCCCATGAGAACTCACTCACTGTCACAGGAAAAGCAAGGGAGAAATCTGCCCCCATGATCCAAACAGCTCTCACCAGGCCCTTCCTCCAACACTGGGGATTACAATTTGATATATGATTTGGGCAGAGACGCAAATCTAAACCATAACAAAAGCTAAACAAAACAAACAAACCAAAAAAAAAAGAAAACAGAAGAAAAGAAAAAAAAAGGTGGTGGACATGCTTGTAAATTCAGGAACATGATAGTTAACAGATGGTCGACGGCTGCTTGAACAGATGAAATGGTTAATTATTTGATATTGACTATGTCCAGAATATGCAAAATATGGAAGGCAATACTCCTAAATAAGACCAGGAAAACAGAGTCTGTCACCCCCATGAAATCTGTCCAGGGGTTGTTTTTAGCACTATTGGAAAGATTCAGATAAACCTTTTCCACTGGAGTCCCATTGGACAAACCCTCTGTGACTGCCTTTCCTACCAATAACTGGAAAGAACATACAGTAAGGAAAACTATGTGCCATACACAACTGCCTACACATCTAAAGACTGAGAGCCACTTCCATTTTTTCACAAAGCTTGCTTGGATATTTCAGTGCAAACTAGTCAATTGACAGCAGTGAAAATGTACATGGAGTTCATAAACAGTGAGAGAGAGATGAACTACACTGATGCTTAGAAAAGACACACGTCCATCAGAAGATCTGAAGCCCTCAGATGTGGTTATGTGAACTGATCACAGGGCTTGCTTTAGGAATAGAATTACAAAGAGTCTCCAAAGAAAGCACAATGGTTTATTTTACAAATAAACTCTATGTAGTACCATTTTGCCATTAGAAAACATTAGGTCAAACATTTACAGGCAAAAGTTACCATCCTCTTAGGAATTGAAGTAGATCCCTTCCTATGTCCTTCCGGAAAGATGTTCAGAGTCTGTATGTTTTGGCCCTAGGTTTGTTTGTCTTCATCAATATGTAAAAGTTGGAGGTTTTATGTGTGTTTATACATATGCATGTACTATCAGCCACAAGCACGAACAGGCCAGGAGCAGCTACCTCTGTGATATGTGTTAAGAAATGCCGGGAAGCTTTTTGCATCCACTAGTGAGGCGAGGACTTTGGATATGTCTCCTTTTGCACCCCTCTTCCAAACCTGGGCATAACCTGTCCTACAAGAGAAGATTCGAATTTTAGAGACACTAGGATTGTACAAAGAGAATAAGATGATCCTTACTGAGTGCTTAACATGTGGCAAGCACTGTTCTAAGTCTAAGGTTATTTTCATCTTTTCCTAACTTTAGCACTCACCAAGACCTAGTATTTAAAATACTCACAAAAAAGCAAAAAATATCTAGCTCTGGACTAAGATTGAACAGATGGACTTCTCCCTATTCCTTCTGCTAAATGCAGCTTCAAACCCCGGACAGTATACATAAAACAAATATGAGAAGACTCTGAAAGGTGGACAGAAGAAGGCAGCCCATAGGATCAACACGGTGATGAGTTCTCCGGGTTTTCTTTTTGCCTCACAGATTTCAGCCTGGATCCCAAAGAAGTCAGCATCCCAGAAATGCTAACAAGAGCAGACTAAAAAATATAAGTAAATAAATACATACATAAACAAACAAACAAACACACACCACCACCACAGGAAAGGGGGGACCTAACAAAACAGAAAGATTAAAAACTATCCTATACCAACCAAACAGCACAGACAAACCCAAGGCTTTATCCCTTCCCCTGTCATCAAAAGTCCAGTGCGGAGCCGAGATTTCTACCTGCACCCCAGTGTAACGAGGCACTTCCTGTCCTGAGTGGTATCAGAGGAGGCTGGTTAGGAAGCTAATTTCAGCCCTTGCTGGTGGTTAACAAGCCCCCTCCCTATATAATGTCACAGCAGATCACGTAGGAAGCTGGCACTTTTACTACCACTCAGCAGGCCTCCTCACTACTGGGTCAGTGGAAGCTAACTGGGGAGTAGTACGAGATAATGATGTTTCCCTTCCCAGCCAGGATGGCACTAGCTGAAGCCCAGCAGGGAACCTGAAATCCCACCTCTTCCCAGCAGAGACAAAACACCCCTGACTCCCTGGAGTGTCAAAGGAAGCTGAGAGAGGAACTGGACCTTCACCCCCACGTGGCAGTAATGAGGCAGGATCCCCTTTCCCTGTAGGTGTGATATAGTTTCAGAGACAGCCTGCTAAGTCAAGATTTTAAAAAGATCCAGAGTCATATAACATATAGGGTATTATAGAAAATCACTCATTATACCAAGAACCAGGAAAATCTCAACTTGAATTAGAAAAGGCAATCAACAGACCCAACCAAGAGATGATCCAGGTGTTAAAACTAAGATTTTAAAGGAATCATCATTTTAAAAAATGCTCCAATAAACAGTTACGTACATGCTTGAAACGAACAAATAGAAAGTCTCAGCAAAGAAGAGAAGATGTAAAGAAGAACCAAATGAAAATTTAGAACCAAAAACTACAATAACTGAAATAAAAAACTCAGTGGCTGGGCTCAACAGCATAATGGAGAGGGCAGAGGAAAGAATTAGTGAATTTGAAGATAGAACAGTAGAAATTATTTAAAGTGGGAAACAAGGAGAAAATAGAAAATAGAGCAAACAAATATTAAAAAAAAAAAAAGAATAGAGTTTCAGGGACCTGTGGAACTATTACAAAAGATCTAAAATCATATCATTTAAATATCAGAAGAATAGAAAGAAAGTGGGGCTAAAATAGTATTCAAAGAAATAATAGCTGCAAATTTCCCACATTTGGCCAATGAGATAACCTACAGATTCAAAAGGTTTAGTGAACTTAACTGGATAAAACAAATAGGAATTCATGCTAAGACAAAATATAAACATCTGAAAATTAAAAACAAACCAAAAAAATCTTGAATGCAGCAAGACAGAAATGAATTGTTATCTATATTGGAGAAAAACCATTTAGATTACAGTGGATTCCTCATCAGAAGTAATGGGGGCAAGAGTGGTCAGGTGCAGTGGTTCACGCCTGTAATCCCACCACTTTTAGAGGCTGAGGTGGGCAGATCACAAGGTCAGGAGTTCAAGATCATCCTGGCTAACATGGTGAAACCCCTTCTGTACTGAAAATACAAAACTTAGCCGGGCATAGTGGCACACACCTGTAGTCCCAGCTACTCAGGTGGCTGAGGCAGGAGAGTTGCTTGAACCTGGGAGGCAGAGGCTGCAGTAAGCCGAGATCACGCGACCGCACTGCAGCCTGGGTGACAGAACAAGACTCCATCTCAAAAATAAAATAAAATAAAATAAGTAATGAGGGCCAGAAAAAAAGTGGCAGAATATTTTTCAAGTGATAAAATAAAAACTCTGTCAAACCCAGAATCCTATATCCAGCAAACTTATCCTTCAGGAATGAAGGGGGAAATAAAGACATTCTCAGACAAAGGAAAACTAAAAGAATTTGTCACCAGCAGACCAGACCTACCCTAAGAATGGCTAAATAAAATTCTTGAAACAGAGAGGGTGTGATAAAGGAATAATTTTGAGGCATCAGGAAACCAGAAAAAAACAGCAGAAAAAGCAAAATTATGGGAGAATGGATAAACTAATTGTGCTTCATACAATGAGATACTACTGACCAATGAAGAATAATGAACATTGATACATGTGACAACATAGAGAACATCAAAGACTTCACACTGAACAAAATAGACACAAAGAGTACAGTGTGTATGGTTCCATTTACGTTAAGAAAAGATAAAACTAATTCATAGTGATAGAAGTCAGAACAGTGCCTTTGAGAGCTAAAGATTCACTGGATTGGGCATGAGGGAAAATAGAACAATAAAAATTACTTAATATAAAATACTTTCTGATGTGACGGAAATATTCTTCACGTTGATTGATGTATGTACATAATCAAAACTCCAGATGGCATATTTAAGATTTTAGCATTTTATTCTGTCAATTTTATCTAAATTCTTAAAACCAGAATGACTATATAATTTTTAAACACAATAAGCAATAGCTCCATATAAGTTCCAATGTATGATTTTCAAAGTAGAACATAAGTACTGGAAATTTTTGAGTGGTAATTTATTTCTCTATTCAGATTTAGGTTATATTGCAAATTACTTATGGTACAGCAAATTTAGAATCAATATTTGCTTCTTGTTTTTTTTATATTTGGAAATGAACCAATGTATTCAATAAAATATTTATACCTAAACCATATAGTTTGAAGGTTTTTTTTTTTTAAAAAAAAGAACCCAAACATTTGATCTGTAGAAAATGAATTGTTTTACTTTTGCTTGTCATCACACACACACAAGGCAAAGGGGTACCTTCTCATTACAGTAATTTTCAGAGAGATGTTTAAAATAATAATTTATACCTGCTGGGGGACTGCTTCCTTGCAAACTGCTGCACTGCCCAACAAGCAGTAACACAAAGTTGACTCATTCCCTGTGGCAGGCTGTATTACCCAGAGATGGCCAAAACAATATCTCTCATCTCATTTGCTTTTTGGCAATGTGGCCTTGCCACTCCTTTAACAAAAGCTGGAGTATAAATCCCTTCCCAATACTTAAAACCAATAAAATGTCTTAAAGTGATTCTGCAAAATCAAATATATTGCTACTATAGCAAAAAATTAACAAGTTCCCGTCCCAACACCAACAAATAATTTGTGGCAGGGATTTAAATTTTCTACCTCTATCTACTTTCTCTTCTTTCTTTGAAGTAACAGAAACTTAATATTTAGCTAAGTTAGGTGTTGCAACAGAAGGTGATAAGCCTTACTGGTTTTGCCTCGATCTCTTGGAATATTTGCTGTATGGATGCTCCTTCTAGGAACTTGACTCATTCCTTAACATGGATTATAATTACTTCTGACTATATTATCCTAAAAAAAAATAGAAGCCCCTGAAGTGTGATTTAACTTTTGGGTTTACTTGGAGTCACACTTTAACATTATACTCATCCTTCTTCCAAGGTTCACTGTTACTGATTCTGATGGCATTAATTTGACTGAGTCATGCCATAGTGTGTGTTGAAAATAGCAGACAAGCTATGGCAGTCTTCTGTCTAGATGTTTAAATTCCAGCTTTGCCACATACCATCTGGTGATCTTGGGTGATATTTTGAGACTTGCCTGTAAAATTATCACAGTGAAACTTTATTCATAAGAATCCCTGAGATTATTTGAAATAATGATTAAAGTACAGTGTTTGATACAGGGTGTAAGTCCCCATTTGCATCTATTATTATTAGACACACTTCCTCACATATATAGAGCGTTATTTTATCCATAGAGTAATGAAAGGTTTACTTTCCTTCTCTACACTAGGGCTGTTCTAGTCAATACATGCAAATGATAGGGTGTTTAGCAACTCAATTGCTAGTGGTCCCTTAGTCATTTTATTGGGGTGCATGGAAGATTCTACATCATTATGCAGTGGAAGCTTTTTCTTTCTTTAGCCTTAGAATAGTCACTCTAGTATAGAAATTCTCTGAGAAATGCTTCCAGGAATTCCCATTAAAAAGCTTAACAAATGTTTTCCAACTAACACATTATGTTCTGAATTTATAGGCACAATATGAGCAAAAAAGGTCTTGGCAGTCATTTAATGGAATTATTACAAAAGCAAATTAATATGTAGATTATTGGACAGTATTCATTTCATCATACAGGAGCATTTTTAAATTAGTTTCAGAAAAAGGGCACTCCATAATAAACTTTTAATTTCGAGAGTTGCACAAGGTAAGGGCTGAAAATTATAATAGGCCAGGTATCATGTCATCTCTGATATACTACAACACTTCTTTATGAGCACATTACAATTCAGAGAGCTAATAATAAAAAGAAGTGATGCTGAGATGATGAATTGATGCTATGCAATTAGACCTATTAGAATTCACAAGCGTCGACAGGCAATAATCAAACCCTTTTCATGCTGCCCATTGCAATTATCTTTGCACTTAAGAATCAACAAAGCACATAATGACTTGCACTCGATTAAAGAATTCATGAGAAATGGAATTTTAATTAGTGTGTGGAAAATTTGGGCCATTTATTACTTTACAGGACAACCAATTGTGAAAACTAGTTGAGAAGTTAAAAACAAGTGATAGATGCTTGGCTGGTCATGGTGAGAAAATTGGACAATGAAAATTTCTAATAGTGCCCCTTCCACCATAAAATTATGATTAATACATTAAAACCTATTATTGGGGAAGGGAGTCATAAGTGCATCATTGATATCAGAATTGACTGATACACAGACATTAAATCCATAACCACAATATTTTAGACCATTCACACATACACACAAATGTAGTCACTTATACACCACCTACATCAGAATCAATGAATATCTATTAATTACTATCTGTGTGTGAAAAATAAAGTATATAATCTTAGAAGAAGTGAGTATATTAATTCAACATGGGATTTTTAAAAGCTCAGTGAGTGGAGATGATTATTACTCAGTTCACAGATTTTTGTGTTAGTCATGAAAAACTGCTGTGTAATGGCTGTGTGTTTTTAATGCTGTTTATTCATAAAACACGTTTTCTTTTAATGCACTTGACCTTGGACTAGAAGATTAAATTATCTTGGTTTAGTTCATTTCAGATATAAATAATAGGTTTTGGCAGTTAACACATAAGTTAATGGAAATTCATATTTATCCGAAGTTTCCTGGATATTGAGTAAAAGGTACCATGTTTATAAATAGAAAATGTAAAGTGGCAATTTACAATGCAGTCAATTTAATAACATATTTCTCATGCTCAATTTATCATCTGATGTGAATTTAAAGTACAAATAGTCAAGGAAATATCCACAATCACTGCTGCACTCTGAATAAGTGAAAACAACAACAAAAAAGACTGAATACAATGGCCCTTCTCACTCGGTTCATAAAACAACCAGGAAAAGAAATCAATATTTATGAAAATAAATCACTGATTCAATCCCCAAACAAAGTCAAATTGTACATGAACAATTCTGGAAGTTATCTGTCTCTCATTTAAAAATCTCATTTACTTTGTTGTTAAAAATTATACTAATTTGCGATGTAAGATTTGAGTGTCTAAAATGTGGAAAATATTTGAATAAAAATGTATTCAGTGTGGCATCAGATATTTTAAAACTTTATGATCATTTGAAAAATCAAATGTGTGGTTTCTATAACAAAAAAATTAACCTGTTCCCATCCTAATATGAACAAAGAATTGTGGCAGGAATTGAATTTTTCTATCTCTGTCTATTTTCCCTTCTTTCTTCAAAGTAACAGAAACTTAATATTTAGCTAAGTTCACTGTTGCCAGGAATAAAATGTTACATTTTTCAGTAGTCCATGCCAGTAGATGTGGTCATGTGACCAAGTGTCTCATAGAGCCTCTGGAGAAGCTAAAAACATCAAAATGATTTCATTTTGCTCTTCTGACTTTCCTTTTTCTTTCTGTCTACACTGACATACTCTAACCCGATGATGGCTGGAACTCTAGCAGCCATCTTGGGTCATGAGGTAGATAAAATATCATAATACCTGTCAATTATAGGAAGTTTTACACAGTAATTTGCATAATTCTACCATGCACATATTTTCCCATTTGAGTTGTAGGAACTCAGCAAGATAGGTCATTAAGCTGTTTGTTTCTTTCCTTTCTTTTATATGCTGCTTCTTCCTGGGTTAATGTGATTAGTTTAAATCATTAAAAAAATAGATGAACTTAAAAGTACAATTCCACCAAGGCATTTAGAGAAAAGAAATATTAATGTGTAAAAACCATGCCATGGGCTGAGTCAAGTATTGCAGATGAATACCAAATTTATTTGCTGAGCTTCCAGGCAACTAAAGAAAGAAATACACGAAGTGTCCAAAGAGACAATCTGCTCTTTTCTTAACCTGATAGTAAATTTAAGGACGTCTACCTCGTTGAACTCTCATGTAAGGACTACTGAATGACATAGTGGATGTCTTAAGCAGTAGTTATGCAAATGGTGCAGAAACATTCTGCATATAACCACCACACTGTCATCAAAGAACCAGAGGGTATATCAATATGTCTTGATTTGGAACAAGATTTCTCCATGTAGCTAAAATGATATGACTTCAGCATAGTCTACTTTTTATACGGTTCAATTTTAGAGCATCTAAAGGAATAAGTGGTTTGTTTGGTCCTTCAAATGTCTCTCCCAAATATCAGGCACCTCGAGTGATTTTTGAGTGATATTCAGGTTCAGGTATCAGTTCCATTATGACCACCAAAACAATACTGCGCTCTGGCAGAATGTGATGTATAATCCTAAACATCTGATCTCATCATTAACACTGTCCGGGAGGTGCTTATGTTTCTTTTCCTGTATCTCAGAATAAAAGGAGACTGCATTTGAATGTCACAAAGGGTTGTCGATTGTGCAAATGCAAACATCAGAGATGGACACCCTTTCAGAGTGGAAGGAGGATTTAGCAATAGAAGTGCTTAGGTAAGGGGAAAAATGATTAATTAACTTGTCAAATCCTTCCCTGTCTCAATTTCCTTTAAGTAACAAACTGTGGTCTTGGGCAGTATTCATGAATGAACGTTGGATGTATGACAGTTGTACATGGTGGCTAAGTCACCTATTGCAATAATAAGTAATTTGTATCATTGTCTCATGTACCTGTTGGCTTAATGTATAACTACTAAATGTTTACCCATATGGCATTAGGTGTCCATTGGTACTCTTGTCCTGGGTCCTGCAAATGTTAGAGGAGACATGGCCAAAATAGTTAAAACTTGTACGTCAAATTAAAAGTGTATTCCTCTGCTTTGTGTGTGAGATATCTGGGGAGGGGGGCACTCATCATTTGGCTTATTTTATAAGTGAGGAAACTGAGATCTGTAGAGAAGCTCTGTGCCAGAGAACCCAGTTTCCTTCTAGACAACCTAAGAGACTTTCCACCAACCCAGGTTTCACCTCACCATAATTAACTTTTGTTTTATGTCCGAGATGCTACCCAAATTGTTCATGCTACCCAAATTGTGGTTTGCGATCAGCAGCAGCAGCAGCACCACCTGGAAGCTGGTTGGGAATTTGAAATCCTGGGGCTCCACCCTAAACCTGCTGAATCAACCTCTGGGAGTAGCGTTGGAAATCTGTGTTTCATGAGCTTCCTAGTGAATTCTTTATGTACTCCCAGTTGATAATTTGCTTCTAACCCCTTGTCACTCAAGGTGTGGTCCATGGCCTAGCAACAGGAGCATCTCCTGAGAGTCTGTTACAAATGCACAATCTCAGGCCTACTGAATCAGAATCTGCATGTTAAAAAGATGTATGGAGGATC
Source organism: Colobus angolensis palliatus (assembly GCF_000951035.1). NCBI lineage: Eukaryota > Metazoa > Chordata > Mammalia > Primates > Cercopithecidae > Colobus > Colobus angolensis. Next base: position 1,656,127 of record NW_012112808.1, on the reverse strand, counting down.
TGTATAAACATTAAAGTTTGAGAAGGGCTGCTCTGATTGTATCTGTAACTTAAACAAACACCAGTTAGATTACATATAGTGAAATCGCATAGAACTAGTCTCTGAACTACAAATCGGGATCATGCCTTGTGTCATTTTATAACTTTCTAGCACACGGAGTTTAAATAAACTGCAATGAGTGCTAGCAAATAGCACAATCTGGGTTCCTAGTGATCCCCTTACATAGTTAATATGGTTTCACTTAGTTTCATCATTTTAAGTCTACTCGGAGAGTGGCACATGTTGCTCAGCCATTTAGAAATTTAAACATGATACAACCATACTGGTGAATGACTCTTTTAAAGCCTCAGCATACCTTGTAGTCAGCTACTAACAGTGATTTGATCTTTTCTCACCTTTACCCCACCAAAAATGAGGTAACTGGGTGAGAGGGTCAAACACTGCAAAGAAAACCAGGTTGAAAAAATAAGAGTACGGCAATTTGACCCAAAGGAAGGTGACTAAATATATAGTCATCAAAGTAGCATGCAAAGTTTCAGTATTTAAATCAGTCACTAGAGAATTCGGGGAGGGTGGGGGAGACTATCTGAAACCTCAGTATTTTACCCCAGTGTTTTCTTCTTCAACTTATGACCCAGTATGCTAATGAAACAAGGCCTTAACTGAAACAACGAAGGCCACATTTCAGAGGTTAAGATAAATTTGCGGGCAGGTTTTTGATAAGAAGCTAATTTTTCTCCTCTTATTTTTAATGGTTATTTAATAAACGTTTAAGTGTTTAGACTTGAAAATAACTACAATCTGAGTTGGCATCATTATGGATGACATCTTCAGAACTGAACTTTTCAACTTGGCTTCTGCCTCATTATTGAACAGTAGGTGCTGCATGCTATTTATATTCCTGTCCCTTGAGGCTAATGATAGTAATGACCAAATGGTTAGAGGATACTCAAAGGGTTGTGGCTACTTTTCGTTTCTGTTAAGGGCTGTAAAAACTTATTTGGTCCTCATTTTCACAAAACACAGAAACAGAGGTAAAATAATTTAACAAACTTTAAAACAGCATGAACAAACTGGAAAATATTTCCATAAGCAAATATGATAAATGATTAATATATTTAATCCATAAAAAGCTCATGTACACCAACAGAAAATATCTATTTCCCCAATAGATACTTGAAAAATGTTAATTATAATTTTAGTAACAATTATAACAAAGTCATTTAATGGCTCTTTACCACTGCCAGGAATTGTGCTAAGTATTATGCTTACAATATCTCATTTAATTCTTATAATTCTGTGAAGTCTTTATTATCCTCATTTTCCAAATGAAAAAATAGGAATTCAAAGAGGTTAAATAAATTGCCTAGAGTCACACATACATACATTTACACAGTAGTTTTTCTGTTTTTTTGAGACAGGATCTTTTTCTGTTGCCCAGGCTGGAGTGCGGTGGTGCTTTGACCTCCCAGGCTCAGAGTGACCCTCCCAACTCAGACCCCCAAGTAGCTGGGACTATAGGCATGCACCACCATGCATGGTTAACTTTTTTAACTTTTTGTAGACATGAGGTCTCACTATATTGGCCGAGTTGGGCTCAAGTAATCCTCTTACCTCAGCCTGCCAAAGTGCTGGGATTGCAGGCATCAGCCACTGCACTTGGCCTGCAGTGCAGATTAATGTTACATCTGTCCAGTTGCCACTATCTAAAAGGACGTGGATCATGTACAAATTAAAACAACAACAACAAAAAAAAGAAGTCCAGCTGCTAAATATTTGAAAAAAAAAAAAGCTCAATGAAGCCACTATTCAATGACATTAAATTTAAAACAACTATTAGAAAAGACTGAACAGTCTATGAAAGTCGAACCCAGTCAGGAGGCCCTGAGATAAGCACGCATACGCACTGGTGGGGTCACATGTCAAGAGCTTTTGATATGCTTCTAGTTCCCAGCAGATTCCTACACTCTAGGGAGTCTCTTCTATGGAAATAATTTTGTAAATGTAAATTGTAGGGTTCATAAAAATTGCCCTCACAGGATTCTACACAAAAGAGAAAATTAGGAAAAAATAAACTGCCAACCACAAGGGAGCAGTGAAATGAATTACGGTCCATTAACCCAAAGGAATATTATACCATTATTAAACAGTAATTATGAGAAAGTTTACACAGGATAATACTAATGATATAGTAGTTTATTGAAAACATGAAGACAGTTGTATATCCAGTGATCTCTAGTATACAAACATAAATAAATAGGTATAAAAAGTAGGAAAAATGCCAAATGTCAAATGTAAGGAATAATTATCTCTGAGCAGTAAATTTATAACAAATTTTTGCTTTTTATTATGTCTTCTAATAAACATATTCACTTAGAACTGACGTGTTTGCAAGGTTTATAATGGGACAGTTAGGAAGAACTACCTTAACTTTTAAAAACTGGAAACTTCTGTCCAGGCACAGTGGCTCACACCTTGTAACCCCAGTACTTAAGAAGCCTGAGAGGCCGGGCGCAGTGGCTCATGCCCATAATCCAAACACTTTGAGAGGCTGAGGTGGGTGGGTCACGAGGTCAGGAGTCGGAGACCAGCCTGGCCAACATAGTGAAACCTCGTCTCTACTAAAAACACAAAAATTAGCCAGTGTGGTGGTACACCCCTGTAGTCTCAGCTACTTGGGAGGCTGAGGCAGGAGAATTGCTTGAACCCAGGAGGTGGAGGTTACAGAATGCTGAGACTGCACCTTTGCACTCCAGCCTGGGTGACAGAGCAAGACTCCATCTCAAAAAAATAAAATAAAATAAAAGGGAGGCCGAGGCAGGCAAATTGCTTGAGTCCAGGAGCTCAAGACCAGACTGGGCAACATGGCAAAAACCCATCTCTACAAAAAATATAAAAATTAGCCAGACGTGATGGTGTGTATCTCTAGTCCCAGCTACTCAGGAGGGTGAGATGGGAGGAGTACTTGAGCCTGGAAGGCAGAGGCTGCAGTAAGCCGCAACTATGCCACTGCACTCCAGCCTGGGCAATAGAGTAAGACGCTGTCTCAAAAATGAAGTAAAATAAAATAAAATAAAAATTGGAGGCAGGGCATGGTGGCTCACGCCTGTAATCCCAACACTTTGGGAGGCCGAGGCGGGTGGATCATGAGGTCAGGAGATCGAGACCATCCTAGCTAACACGGTGAAACCCCGTCTCTACTAAAAATACAAAAACATTAGCCGGGCATGGTAGCAGGTGCCTGTAGTCCCAGCTGCTCGGGAGGCTGAGGCAGGAGGATGGTGCGACTGAGGGAGACTTTCCGTCTCAAAAGAAAAATGGAATTGGAAACTTCTCAAAATAATCACAGAAAAAGTAAATATCAAAAAATTATTTAGGAGGACTTAGGGAAATTAAAAAGAATACTCACTTAAAAAAAGTGATAAGCATTAAATCTAAACTCTATACAACTTGGCTGTAAGCCATAGACTGAATTGTCTGGTGAGTAGTTTTATTCCTGTTCCCTTAAATTAAGAAAGGCTTATATCTTTCAATACAACTAAAATACAATACTATAAAAATATTTTAAACATTTTATTGTCACCTAATAGTAACACACGATAATGAGATATAATCTATTTAAAGCTCTAAGAATATGATTCAACGTTTAAAAATCTATGAAATTATGAAAACATGTACATATATACTTTTTAAATTATTAGCAATATTTACTAGTATTTTCTTTTTCTGTAAAATATAGAAAAGTAAATTTTCTTCTTTGGGATGTCATTTTCATGATGAACATTGAAACCAAACTTTGAGCAAAAAGCCCTTCATGGTTAACTGACGAACTAAATGAAGAAAAGATTAAAGGTAACTTAAAAAAAAAAAAAAGTCACGCATATATGGGGAACAGGGAAACTTACCAGGGCATGCAAAGGAGAACCAAACCAGACATGAAAAGAATTAATACAAATTAGGGATCTTATAAGAGTGAGCAAAATACCTGCATAAACTGGCTCTATGTGACCTCTCCTGACTGCTGAGTTTCCAAAAAATGTGTTCTTTGGATACCTGAGGCCCAAAGGGCTCCGATTTTTAAAGGCTTTTTATGTATTCTTTCCAAAATAGGCAAAAGTATCCCTGGTAAGGTCTGAGCCCATCATTTGCTTCTCTGATAGTGGCCTATCTGGTATGGACAGGACTCAGGCACTTCAAAGCAGAAGGGAGGGGTAGAGAAATATTATGGGGTGGCTGAAGTGGGTACTTCCCGATTTCAAGTACACATTGTACCTTCTTTACAGTTCTCCCTCTTCTTAGTCCTGGCCAATAATGAAACGTAACTTAAAAACCATTTCAAAAACATATCCAAAACTTGGAACAGGTGAAAGAGTGTTTTTGCAGAGTAGTGTTGGGCTTGACTTACTACTGATTGGACTACTTTACAACTCTTAGAATGCAGAAGTTAACCCATAGATTTTTGTCCAGTAGAGATGCAAATTATTTCTTTCCAATGGAAGGTATAATCCCAAGGCTTTGGTTTATGGTCCTCTAAGACATTCACCAATTTTGTATCTAACCCAGAAATCTTATTTTAATATCTTGGGTAAAATTGCCATATATCTTAGCTCCTCAAATGCTCTTTAAGACTGATTTTAGGCCGGGCGCGGTGGCTCAAGCCTGTAATCCCAGCACTTTGGGAGGCCGAGACGGGCGGATCACGAGGTCAGGAGATCGAGACCATCCTGGCTAACACGGTGAAACCCCATCTCTACTAAAAAAAATACAAAAAGCTAGCCGGGCGAGGTGGCGGGCGTCTGTAGTCCCAGCTACTCGGGAAGCTGAGGCAGGAGAATGGCGTAAACCCGGGAGGCGGAGCTTGCAGTGAGCTGAGATCCGGCCACTGCACTCCAGCCCGGGCGACAGAGCGAGACTCCGTCTCAAAAAAAAAAAAAGACTGATTTTAACATCTTCTTACTAGTTTCCTCATTAATTAATTAATTCAATAATACATTTGTTGTGTGTTCTTGCTATATTTTGTTTGTTATAATTGTAGTTTTTTGAAATCAATTTTTTTTTTCATTTTTTAATCTTCAACTTCTGTTTAAATTCAGGGTACATGTGCAAGTTTGTTACACAGGTAAACATGTGCCATGGTGGTTTTGCTGCACAGGTCGTTCAGTCACCTAGCTATTAAACCCGGCATCCATTAGCTATTCTTCCTAATGCTCTCCTTTCCCCTACTCCACTCTTAAGGGCCCCAGTGTGTGTCGTTCCCCCATGTGTCCATGTGTTTTCATCATTCAGCTCCCACTTACAAGTGCGAACATGTGGTATTTAGTTTTCTGTTCCTGCATTAGTTTGTTGAAGATAACAGTTTCCAGCTCCATCTATATCCCTGCAACAGACATGATCTCGTTCCTTTTTATGGCTGTGTCACATTCCATGGTGTACATGTACCACATTTTCTTTATCCAGTCTATCATTGATGGCCATTTGGGTTGATTCCACATCTTTGCTACTGTGAATAGTGCTGCAATGAACATATGCATGTGTGTATCTTTATAATAGAAGAATTTACGTTCTTTTGGGTACATCTCCAGTAATGGGATCGCTGGGTCAAATGATATTTCTGCCTCTAATCTTCAAAGAATCACCACACTGTCTTCCACAATGGTTGAACTAATTTATACCCCCACCAACAGTGTAAAAGCACTCCTTTTACTCTGCAACCTTACTAGCATCTGTTGTTTTTTGACTTTTTAACAATGGCTATTCTGACTGGCATGAGATGGTATCTCACTGCGGTTTTGATTTGCATTTTTCTAATGATCAGTGATGTTGAACTTTTTGTGTGTGTGTTTGTTGGCTGCATGTATGTCTTCTTTTGAGAAGTGTCTGTTCATGTCCTTTGCCCACTTTTTAATGGAGTTGTTTTATTTCCTGTAAATTTGTTTAAGTTTCTTGTAGACTTTGGATATTAGAACTTTGTCATATGGATAGATTGCAAAATTTTTCTTCCATTCTATAGGTTGTCTGTTCACTCTGATGATAGTTCCTTTTGCTGTGCAGAAGCTCTTTAGTTTAATTAGATCCCGTTTGTCAATTTTTGCTTTTGTTGCAATTGCTTCTGGTGTTTTTGTCATAAAATCTTTGCCTGTGCCTATGTCCTGAATGGTATCACCTAGGTTTTCTTCTAGGGATTTTACAGTTTTGGGTTTTACATTTAAGTCTTTAATCAATATTAAGTTAATTTTTGTATAAGATGTAAAGAAGGGGTCTACTTTAAATTTTCTGCATATGACTAGCCAGTTCTCCCAGCACCACTTACTAAATAGGTAATCCTTACCCCATTGCTTAGAAAACGATTCTTTAACACCACAAAAGTTAAAACTGAAAGACTTCTTACAAAATAATTTGTCTATACTCTTAAAATTTTCAAGATTATGGAAAAAAAAAAAGATAAGGAACCACGAGGCTAGAAGAACATGACAGCTAAATGCAAACGGTAATTCTGGAGTGGATCCTGGACTGGAAAAATGTTTTTCTTCCTTCCACTGTAACAGAAATTAGTGAAAAAAATTGGTAATACTGAGATCTACAGGTTAGATAATATCATTTAATCAATGTTAATTTCATGGTACTGTGATTGCATAATATAATTGTTTTTAAGAAATAGTCTCTAAAATATTTAAGGGTAAAGAGCACCAACTCTACAAGTTACCTCAAAAATTCAGGAGTTAATAATATATACATATTATTGATATTATGGAATGATTAAAAAATATGATAAAGATAGATTTCACTGAGAAATCATGAAGGGCATACTAGAATTCTTTGCATTATTTTTACAACCCTTCTATAAGTCTAGAATTTTTCAAAGTAAAAGATTAAAAATATGCTACATAAATAAGAATCAGTTAAAGCATGCATGAAATCATATAATCACGGTCATCCATAACAACACTAATAAACTCTGATTTAACACTGTACGGTTGTTGCAGTTCTTTTCCGTCCCTTTATTATCTAGCTTTACTTGACTGATTTCTTTTTTTTTTTTTGAGACAGAGTCTCGCTCTGTTGCCCAGGCTGGAGTGCAGTGGCCGGATCTCAGCTCACTGTAACCTCTGCTCCTCGGGTTTAACGGATTCTCCTGCCTCAGCCTCCCAAGTAGCTGGTACTACAGGCACCTGCCACCTCGCCCAGCTAATTTTTTGTATTTTTAGTAGAGACTGGGTTTCACTATGTTGGTCAGGCTGCTCTTGAACTCCGGACCTCCAGTGATCTGCCTGCCTCGGCCTCCGAAAGTGCTGGGATTACAGGCTTGAGCCACCGCACTCCATCTACCTGACTGATTTCTTTTAAACTTTCATGGTATAAACATTTGCTCCCCAATTGAAGCACGGAAAGATTCAGCAACCGTGATATCATTACTAATCTGGGATTTTGCCAATACCTGATGCTGGTTTTCACTATAGACACCAGATTGGAGATTTTCCAACTTGCCCCTTGGGACATAACCGCCAAGAGAGGGCTGTGAGAGTAGGAGAATGAAGGAGTCATGGGGGACTGGGGCAATAAGAGGATGAGGGTGGGAGCCAGTGTGCAAGATGGCAGGCTATTTATTCATCATTCATCTCCCATTTCTTTCTTTCTTTCCTTGAGTCAGGGTTCTGTTCTGTCACCCAGGCTGGCTAGAGTGCAGTGAAGTGGCTCACTGCAGCCTCAAACCTCTAGGCTCAAGAGTTCCTCCCAACTCAGCCTCTCAAGCAGCTGAGACTACAGGTGTGTGCCACTACACTTGGCTAAGTTTTTTATTTTTATTTTTGTAGGCATGGGGTCTTGCTATGTTGCCCAGGCTAGTCTCAAACTCCTGGCCTCAAGTCATTCTCCCACCTCAGCCTTCCAATCATCTCCCAGTTCTATCTACTGTATGTTAGCTACCATTCTTTTCTCTGAAGTTTGTCTTGATATTATACTACAGTTCAAGCAGAAAGAGCTATTTGGGAAGAAGCAACTCTGGCTCTTTCGGCCAAGTTAATTTGACATAGATTTTGGAAGAACTTCTTTTAAAGTAATACTGTAATACATATTTCTGTAGACTCAGAAAACTTATGAGAAAACAAGATAAAGAAAGAAGTAAAGAAAAAGAATAAAGGAGAGAGAAGAGAAAGAAGATGGGAGGTAACCACACAAATAGGCAGACCTAGAGCCTGTTGATGACCAGTGGATGTATTCTCATGCACAACCGAAAACTCAGATTTGCTTCTTCAATGACACCAGCTTTCAACCAGGCCACCAGGACAGCACAAAGCTGACAGCTCTGTCTCTGTTAATAAAGACGCAGAAATAGCTCAGCCGTGTGTTTTGACACCAAAAATTCACTGTGGAGTTAGAGATCAGTTTGTTAGGAACGTTGCAAACTGTAAAAATCTAAAAGGTTTTTAAGTATTAATAGCACTTGAATGGTTTTCTCCCAGATGGCCACAAAGCTGACTATCGTTCTCTCCTAGAACCCTCTGCTGTTTATCCTCTAAATGTCCCCAATATAAAACAGTTTTAATCTTTTGTTGCTGCTGTAAAACTTGATCTACTGTGGAACAACATAATTAAGTGTCAGTGTCTGGATGTATGGAGTGAGAAACAGACGGAATAATCCAGCATGTATGTCACTAACAATTTAGTTTATGGCTCAGTGATAATGGGATCCCTGATTATTAGCAGGATGCCTGGCACTGTAGGCTTCTTAGCTCGAAGCCCAGGTGTGTGGACATATGAGGTGGCAGAGGCAGTGCTGGTAGGAGCACGTGAGCCTCACTTTTTGCCTATCTTTTCCAGTTTATTTGCCTGTTAAAAGTCTACATCACTCTCACAGTACAATTTTAATGTAAAGCCAGTTGGAAAGGAACAACAGTTTGATTTGAAAGATTTGATGTTCCGTTATACTTGTTCTTGTGAAAATTATGAAAAGGCTGTGAATTAAAATGTAAGTGCCAGAGAGCTACTGTCCTGATGTTATGGCTTGCTGGCAGTGTTGGCAGGCAAACCCAGAAGGTGATCCAAGTTATACCTACAAACAATGCGAGTTATGAACAGAGAGGAAGAGGTGGGGAGGAAGGAGTGAAGACAGAGGGGACAGAAAAGGGAAGAATGAGAAAGGTCAGAAGGAAAGGGAAGAGAGGATTAGTATTTTCTGGGATCAATTCCCAAATAAACTATATATATATATATATGTGGAGAGAGAGAGAGTTTTAGGTAGGTAGGTAGATAGATAGATAGATAGATAGATAGATAGATAGATAGATAGATATGTAGTTAATAGAGGGCACATATAGTTATATAGTTTATTTAACTACATAGAGTTGTATATATGTATTAAGTCTATATATACACATATATATGTGTATATCATTAAAAATTTAGAAAACTACACATGCATATATATATATATATACACATATATATACACACACATATATATATACACGTGTAGTTTTCTAAATTTTTGATGATTTGGTGGTTGTTATATGACTTAAATCCTTCATAAATCAGGCAAAATTTCACCTCCAAAATGAAGATATCCCTACCTCCCATCTAATCCTTGAGTCAGAGTTTTATCTTCCCTGTGCAATGCTCAGAAAGGCATAATAACATTTATCCCATTTATTTTCTTCTTTCTCTGTTTTCATAGCCGATAGGAAATATTTCTGATTGGCAGAGGGTTTTTCTTTCGGCAGGTGGAATGGCTTATGCCCTGCCAGCCTGGGAGTATTTTGTCTGTTGAAAGTGACTTTGTATGTGGCTGCTCTGACCCCTTCTGTGTTGGTCATCTTAGGGTTTGCATCTCAAGGAGCAGGCTTCTTTGATGTTCCTCAGTGAGGGGCTGGGTTGGGGGGACTTGTGGTGCAGCACATAGTTTTGGCTGCCCCATGCCACACCCTTTGGCCCACCTATTCACTCTAACTGCAGTCAAGAGGTGAACTGTTCCTGGCATCCTAATGGCTTCCCACCTCACCTGCCTTCAGGGCAATCACCTCTTCTGTCTCAGGGCTTTCTCTGAAGCCTTAGGCACAGTCTCTGTGTGTGAGCTCATCCCAGAAGTGCATAGATGTGAATGTCCCTGCAGACAACCCTCAACCACTGGGGGCTGAGAGTCAGGGAATAAATACTTCTGCCTCCTGTTCTCTGTAGGGACAATTCTGAGGTACATTCTACATAGTTGCCCAGAAGAACCCCAGTGGAAATGAGCCCCAGGCTTCACTGTCTCACTCTTCCCACTTCTTCATTTTTGTTTTCTGGGGATCACTTCCCAAATAAACTATATATGCCCTGAATTAACTATACATGTAGTTTTCTATATTTTTGATAATTTGGCATTGCCGCCTTGCTGACTAAGGAGGGACTGCCTCTATCAGGGTTGGTCAGTTCTTAGAGATAGCAAATGAGCCCTAGAGAACATGCCTTTCATATCCAGACCAACCAATCCAGAGCCCATACTCTGAACCAACTCCTCTATATGACTCTTAAACACGAGGCGGCAATAGTTCTTTCCCATAATTATCCCAGGCCAAGGTACCAGACCACTAGAGATAGTCCCTAAATGCCAATTCTAACCCTGCATATCCTGCCTTGCCTGGCTCTTCCTGCAGAAACCACTCTAAGACCTCCTGTGCACCCTTCCCCCTCACTCCCTTTGCCTCCTGACTGGGCCTGGTGCTATCCCGTGTGGCCCCACAGGGCATGGCTGCCCCCTCCTCTTAGGAACTGTGAGTAACAAACTATCATTTCAATGGTGGTTACCTCCTGACCTGTTGGCCTCATAACACCTGAATAATAATAAAACCTATGCTTTAAAACAGTCCCAAATTCTTATCTCAGGCTCTGATTCCAGAGGAACTCAAAGACTGATGATTACCTATACATATTTTCTAAACAAATGCATGATCCAATGATTCTCGAGAGGTAATTCTACAGAGGAGGAAGGGGAAGAGCATTCAGTTGAATGCCCTCTACTGAGGGGTCTGTGAATATGGGGTGACCACTGAGCTCATCTGCTGAGTCATTTAACTACATGTCTCACATCCTTGCAGCACCTACTGTATTATTACCCAGTACTCCTTTCCTTAGGGTGTCTTAGAGAATCATGGACAGCAAGTAGCTTGCAACATAAGACGCCAGAGGAGAAAACGAGGTTAAGAAAATCAAGAAATTAAGTTAAGAAAAATCTATTTAAAAGAAACACATACTGCCCTTGCTAGGGGATAGATTTCCCATTTTTATTTTTAAACTGAGAGTACATGATAGTTATATGTTAAATATACATCACAAGAGGATAAAGAATGAAAGTCAAAACAAGTTGAAGAGAAAGAAGGAAGCAGTATGCATTTGAGCCTCTCAGTGAGAAAAGAGACCATTTTTCATCTCAGGCCCCAGGGTATCTGTTAGTGCACTGGGAGAGGTAATTCATTAAATGAACCTAAGGTTAATGCACCTTCAAAAGAGAGCAATTTATCTCCTCTTCTTCAATAGGATCAGCCCAGGAGGTTCTACTGCTGGAAAAAAAAATCATCTCGGTGAGATACCCCTGTAATGATCTCAGGTCCCCTGAATTCCATCTTTCTCATTTATTATACCTACATGACTAATGCACTGGGTGAGAGGATCTGTATTTTCTCCTCAAGGTATAAGTACTTAAGTTATCTCTTGAACACCAGGAAATTTTTATATTTCTCTTTATATATTATATATTTTCCCTCCCCTACTGAATTCTCCTATTCCAGCCTGACCGAAGTGCAGCCAGGGAGGCATCAAAAAGGAGGGACACGCTAGTTTAAAGGAGTTACTTAGAAATTTTAATAGCCTATTTTAGAATAAAGTCAATAATAGCAGTTACGATGTTATTATAAAACCTGCTGAGTTAACCAAGTGAAACTAAGGGAAACAAACACAGCCACGAGTTAAATTTTTCATACTAGATTGCCCGAATTCTGGTTTATTCTCAGAAAAATTACTCAGCTTATCTCTTTCTCTCTCTCTCTGTGTACATGTGTGTGCATACATATACACATACACACAAATATTTATTCACATACATATATACCCACATACACACATGCATATTTCTAGAATTTTAACAGTATGTCAAGCACTATGTTGGTCATGGAAAAAAAAAAAAAATCAGTCTTGGTTTCTGCCCTGTTCATGGTAGTCACTCAGGGACTCAGCCTGATGGAGGCTCCAAGTTGGCTAGGTGCTTGCATTATTACCTTATGAAAAAGGTGGCATGATAAATCATGTATTAGCTCTCAGTCCCTTCACTCAGAAGTGAACTATATCACTATTGCCCACATGTCATTGGCCAAATCAAGTCATATGACCATGCTGAACCCTAAAGGGGATAGGAAATTAAAATCTTATCTTTGGGCTAAATGGCAGGAAACTAGAAATGTTTGATAAATAGCACTGATGTCTATGACATTTACCAATCAACAGTGGTGAAATTTATTTCCTTTCAGGGTTTATGTAACTTTAGCTGAGTTAGAGTTTATTGCCCAAGGCTGAATATAGTTTCAAAAAAAAGAGCAAGAGTCAGTTCTTACTATTTTAAGGAGGACAATTACAAATTGCCAAGCAGAATTGCTACATGTATTTCAAGGTCAAAAAACTCATATTCCCTTAGGAACAGTGCCTTATAAATAAAGTCATTGTCATAAATGACAGCCCATTTAAAGAATCACACACCAATCACATAGAGTTTTCATCACCTGAGTCTCTCAGAATAATAAATGTTTCACAATGCACTTGAGGCATCATCTCATGACTTGGGCTTACAATGAGGAAAGCACATCTTTGAAAAGTATGAAGAGAAGAATATGGGCTTTCACACAAAATGAACAGTGCTGCATCCACTAAATAGTCTGGCTTCACGGGAAACTGCTAGCACAAAAAACAGAGGGCCCTGCCCAGACACAGAACCTGATTAGAATCAGTTAACCCTAATAGGTTAATATACTAACCATGTTACTTGAGTCTGTGGAGATACAGAGGTTTGAACACATGCCATTATGGATATTTTATTGTTATTTGAGCACAAAGTAGGTATTTTCCATTTTGATCTGCTACTTCTTTCTCCCCTGGCTCCTTTTTAGCATTGAACCGTGGGCAGAGGGAGGTGAGGGAAAATGAACTTTGATATGGAATTGAAGCGAGTGGTCAGTTCTGCTTTGTCAATGATAGACAGCCTAGACAACTAAGGTCAAATAAGACTGGAATAAATTTATATGAGAAAGTGAGGACTTTATGCAAAAATATATTAATATATCCAATCAAAGGTGATGGCTGTCTTACCATTGAATGTTCTTTTCCTATATTGATGTGCTGAATTTTATAAAAATCCTACGATTGTGTTTCTGAAAGCCCCCATTATATTCCTGTGTAGGGGATGGATGGAGTGAGAATCCAGGATAATTAAGGATATCAGAAGTATCCTTAATACCAGAAGAAAAAGGAAGAAAAACACAAGTTTTTTGAACCTCCCTTGTGAAACAATTTTTTTAAATGAACCAAACATTAAACAATCAATTTCTGAGAACACAGAACAAATTGCTTACTCATGGATAATTATGAACAAATGAACAAATAGCAGGCTTGGAGATTATGATAAACCCTTAAAGGAGAAATGTAATTAATGATGATGATAAAAATGCTAAGTATTTGTAATAATAATTGTAACATGTCTGTCTCCAGAGGTCCTAGTTTTTAATGTTCCTTTTCAGAAAACATCATCAGAATTTAATCAAAGGCACTGAAGGAAAATGTGGATAATTTTCTCCTTAACTACACTGAATGTCCATGTAAAAGCTCTTGGTTATCATTGAGAGATGTTCCAGTAAGCACTGAAATGGCCCCTGTTGTGCATAGGGACAGCTGTCTCACTGTCCAATAACCTTAAATGTTGGGTGTGCATACAAGGTTCCTTTCCTCCTAGGCTAACTTTAGTTGACCCATAATAGATCTATTAGCTAAGGATTTATCTAAACCATTTTAAAACTTATTTATATTGTGAATATTTTTTACTTTTTTGAGGGTTCAAGTGCTTAATAAAATTATTGAGTTTGATGTAAGGCATATTTTAGCATGTCTGAAAACAAGTATCACAGAGTTCATAGCTGGAAAAGACCTCGGGTCATTATAAAGGGACAATGTCATTTGCCTAAAGTCATACAGTCAGTAAAATGAAAATCCTGGCTTCTGAAACCAGTTCACTGGACTCCAAAGCAGCCTCCTAAAACTAGCTTATGTGCCAGCGAGGTCTGAAGCAGTGGCTCTCAACCACGTTGAGATCAATCACGTCGTTGGTTCTTTGGCAGTTTGGTGGTGCTATGGACACTTCACATAGTGGTGTTTCCAAACGAATAAAATACAATATATAGAATTACAAAGAAAATGATTCATACTAAAATTAGCTTCTTAAAAAAGACATAGATATTTTAAAAACTTGTGAGATATTAATATAGCCATCATTATTAGCACATAAATAGAATTTAATTGAAGTTTTAATAGCTAGCATACTTTTGAAGCAGTTAGGAACACAAGTGAGGCTTCTAAGATATCTACAAGTGCAGTGTGATACAAAAATACCTGAGACTTCCATGGGAGGCCAAGTTTCAGGCACTGCTGTAACTTTTGGAGTTTACGGACTACATTAATCATTGAAGGACATTTAAATTTCAGTTAGTAGTTAGTGAACAATAAAATTTGTTTTTTTCCTATTCTACTTCATGGGCCCAAGATTTCGAATCCCAGACCCCAGATTTACCAGATTTAACCCCAATAATGTATTCATACCTATACCATTGTATATTTGGGTATACCATCTCCAACAAATACTTATTTAGCACTTCTTTTTTCCTTGCTGCTGTCCTAAGTCCAGAAGAAACACAGTGAAGAGTTCCTGTTTTATGGAGCCTAGAATTTAATTATGAAGGCAAGATCCACACACACTGGTATTTTAAAATATTCCATAAAAGAAAAAAAGTAGACTTCAGATCATTGGATGGCAAGGCTATCTAGAATCTGGTGCCAACTGAATGCTAAATGCATTAAAGCAGGTGTGCAGGTGAACAGAACATGGGTGCTAGTTTGTCTGCAGACTGCCTAATCTACCAAGTATGATGATGGAGACAAAGAGTAAGTGGTATAAATAACTTACAAATCTAGATAGAGAGCCACACAGCCAAAGCAGATCCCCCAAAATGTGAAGCAATACATCAGCAAGGCTCAGACTAAATAGACAAAGTTCAGGACTCTCCAGAAAAAAAAAAAAAAAAAAGGGGGGTGTTTTCACTGCATGATGAGCATAAATGGAGGTTTTTGGGCAAGACCCCATTGTCTTTGGTTTACATTCACTTTCCATCCATCTGTGAAAACATACATATACCCCAGTCTTTTGCTGACATAAATGGTTCCAAATTTGATTCCTAGGCTGGCAAACAAGGAGTCATTTCTTATGAGTGAGTGATATACGACACTGCATTCCTAAACATTTTCTCCCCCAAATTCTCAAAAGAAGTTTGAATGTCCACTTTGAAACTTGAGGATAAATGGTGGAAACTCATTTCCTTCTAATATTGGTGTTAGAATAAGGCTTATTTAGCAAACAACAGATTTGTCAACTCTGAACTAAGCAGGAGAATGGCATCTGGTTCATAGTTTAGAAACTGAGATTTCTTTTGCTTTTATTGAATACATTCAACAATACAAAGAAGGGAGTGCCTAGATAATTTTAACTCGGTTATCAGACCATCTAAGTTGTTATATTTATAAATTAATTATGTAGTAAATTTAATAATAGGTAGAAGATATTTGAAACCAACTTCCTTTAAAGAGTTCCTAAGCTAATAATGACTATACTCACCAAAAATATGACATAATTGCCTTGAAACTTAATCTGATCCACTTTAGCCCAGATAAATGATACAGCATGTTGCTTAAATGAAATCAACACTGGTTACACACTCAGGAAACTGTAATTTTGGGTTAAATGTTGTGAATTATTTGAAGATAATCTATTTGGAAACCATAGAATGAGCCACCATAGACATTTCAAGGCATCAGAAAGAAAACAATTCAAAAGAATATTATATTATCTCATGTACCAAAAGTTTAAACTATTAAAAGCTGACAGACTGATTTTTTTCTCCTCAAATGGTGAGTCTGTGTTTATTTCCTTTGCACCAGAAACTCATTCATTCATCAATTTGACAAATGTTTATGGGCACCCCTAGATGTCTGGTAATAGGGACGATACAAAGATAGAGTGTGATCTATGTACTTAAGGATTCGCTGATATAGTAACAAGATAAGATGTACACACAATCAACAAAGTGTCAAGCTCCACATGGTTAAAGAGGATTTCTTCATATCTGCCCCCACTGTATTTAAGTCCATTAAAACTCCCATCATGTTACCATAGAGTTGTTCGAATGCCTGCCTCCCTACTGAAACATCAGCTCCTGAAAGATATGGAGGTCATCTTATCATTTTGTCTCTAATGCCCACAATATGACTTGCAGGCATATTTTAAACATATATTAATTGAATGGAAGGGTAAGGGTATTTCTAATTAGCATTATCAGAGAGTGTTCTTGGATCCGTGAGGTTTTTAAGCGTGGCATGTGAAAACTAACATGATACTTTCCTCCTGGGGAACTGGGAAGACTGCGTTTCCCAGAATTGTCACACCTGCCTGGAATCAGGTGGCTGAGTGCTGGCCAATGTGGATGAAAGCTATGAAGGCCACTCTCAGGTCCAGCCATGAAATATTCCACGTGATCCTCTATTTTCTCTCTTTTGTCCACATGGCTAGAAGTGGAAGACTTGGGAGGGTAGAACCACATGTTGGAAGGACCCTAAATCCCCGAGTTTACTGCTTACAGGAGACTCACTCAACTAGGAGGATGACATTGGCCTTTGTGTGAAAGAGAAATAAACCTTTATTAAGTCACTGAGATGCTGGGGTTGTTTATTATAGCAACTACCCTATTCTGACTGACACATGTGGGTAAAATATTGACAGATAAAAATAGGGGGCAGTGGACGGAGCAGGTCATTCCTTTTGGAGAGGATGACATGAGTTAGATCTACAAATCCATGGGAAGGCACCCAACCCCAGTATTTCCCCTAAAGATATAATTGTTCTCTTAGCTTACTTTTAGTTAGGATATCATGAAGCAGGGGCAGTAAGCTCATGGGCCCAATCTATTCCTTTAGATATTATATTTGTCTAAGGGAGTGTTGGTCCACATATTATTATAAAAAGTTGAATTTTGCCGGGTGCGGTGGCTCAAGCCTGTAATCCCAGCACTTTGGGAGGCCGAGACGGGCGGATCACGAGGTCAGGAGATCGAGACCATCCTGG
>NW_012112808.1:1604621-1638299 GCF_000951035.1 Colobus angolensis palliatus | reverse complement strand
TGGCATGAACCTGGGAGGCAGAGCTTGCAGTGAGCCAAGATCACACCACTGCACTCCAGCATGGGCGACAGAGCAAGACTCCGTCTCAAAAAAGAAAAAAAAAAGTTGAATTTTTTGTTGCTAATAATTTTTAAAAGGGGAGGGTTCCTTGAAAAATTCGCTATCCGGAATGATTCAGGCTGAGTAGTATCTGATCCCTTTAAATAAGGCCTGGGTTCTTTAACCTTATGCAGCATCCACCACTCCCTCCTGCCTCATACCAGGTCTAGTTCCAGCAGATAGTTGAGTTTGACACGCCTTCCTTTCAAGCGATTAAGGATTGGGGTTCCAGGCCCAGGCAGTGACTGTGTGTTTATTTGATTGTTTATCCTCATCTTGTTCCAGGTAGTGATTGTACTTGTTTCAGGGGAAGATGCACACTTATAACAATGTTAGTGGTGCGATAAAACAAGGGATTTTGTTCAGGATGTGATTGGGAATACCACAAGCCTATCATCCTGCATGCTGCCAACTGTTTTGGGCTTAAGACAACGTTGCTGGTCTAGCCATTGCAATGGACATTAGGAAGTTTTACTCTCCGCTCTCTTCATTTCTGCATAAATGATAATTATTTCAGAAAGAATTGCTTTATTTGAGTATATGCTAGAGGTATGGGGCATGGGGAAAGGATAATCCAGAATAACTACCTGAGCGCAATATACTAAATAAGATCTTTTTTTTTTTTTTTAAGACACAGGGTCTTGTTCTATATCCTAGGCTAGCATGCAACCTCAAACTCCTGGGATCAAGCAATCCTCCCACCTCAGCCTCCAATGTAGGTGGGACTACAGATGCATGCCACCATGCCTGACTATTTTTATTTTATTTTATTTTATTTTATTGAGATGGCATCTCACTGTGTTGCCCAGGCTGGTCTTCAACTTCTGGCCCCAAGCGATCCTCCTGCCTCAGCCTCCCAAAATTCTAGGATTATAGGAGTGAGCCATCATACCTGGCGAGATCCTATTTTTAATTGCTGAGGAATGGGAATGTAGAATTTCTGTGATTTTTTATTATGACTACAAGTTTCCATTGACTGGGTTATTTTCCTTCTTACTTAACACAAGCAGTGTAAGTGTATTCTGAAGTTCTGGGATCTGGCCATCATTCCATGTGGGCTAATCAAGGCAAGAAATGCAACCAAGTACCTCTATGGATGGTGGTGGAAATGAGAATGGGAAGACAGAAGGCAGCTTGTACAAAAGCACTTATAATATTACAACAAAGTAAACCAAGTAAAGCTTCTGACTGGAAAAAAATGATGCATTGATCATGTAGCTCATAATGATATTTTAATTTGTCCATTTACCTGCAGGTACCTGTCTGCACATGTTTATAGATGTCACACCAATGAAAGTATAGGTATGTTTAAGATGCACCCTTACAGTTAACACATCCTAAATAGAGTACCTCCATGTCAGGGCCAGAAGACTAAATGAATGAGTGAGTAAAGAAATGCTGTGTGAATGAATGAATTTTATAAAGGTATCAACCATCCTACACAATACCAGATGGCTCTAGTTTTTCTACACAGCAAATCAGGAAGTCTCCTAAAATATTGATAGAAAGAGATGCCTAGGGGAACACACCTGCATGCCTCTAAGTTATAAATAATGCTCCTGTGCTCTGAGTACCAGAAAAGATAAATTTTTGTGCTCATTGATATAAATTATTCTTCCCTCATTAAGGTCTAATGAGCCAAGATTACAATATCCTGGATTCAGGGTCTTCCGCCCCAGGAAAATCAACTAGGTTCTTGTGTCTGAGCTTATGACCTTGTCAGCTGGTTTCCTGGCCCACATTTTTACATATTTCCCCACCACCTTTATTCACAGCTCACTAGATTGTAAATGTAAGACACAATTGCCCAATCATTTACCCTGGAGATTTAAGTCAGCATTAAACTTACCAATAGCTTTATTGCTCCAACAACCCATTTGATTTTTTATTCCCCTCTCTCTCTCCACTCTCTTATCCCCAACTAAATGAATTTATAGTTTTGTTACTATGGGAAGACAGCTTAGGAATATGAAAAGATAACTGAAGCAAAACAGCAGAAGCAGTAAAAAATTAGATGCAGGGTTTTACTTAGACTACTGCCTTTTAGGGTCTGTTCTTTTGCTAACCACAAATGTGGTTTCAGATTTTCATTCTACTCAATTCTCCAGCAGAACAGATGTGAAGGTCCTGTACTCTAGGGGTATGATCTGACCACCTATTTTGTAGTAAGTTTTTTTTTTTTCAAAGTGATGAATTGATTCTCAACAAAAGGAAACTTTCTTTGAGCAGAGCATTCACTGGATTTAAGAAATCACAACCTCAAGGAAGGCGAATAATATTCTTCAAAGGCATAACTAACTGCAAATACAGAGGCCCATCATTTCCAAGAGGAATTGAATTTAGCAATACAAAGCAAAGTCAAGGGATGGACATGGTGAGATGTATAAAAATATAAGGCAACAGGAAGAGGCATGTTTCTCAGACTTGAATGTGAAAATTCACATCAAAATGCATTCCTAGAAAGTACTAAAATAAGGAACACCATCTATAGTAATCCAAGCATGCTATCCAAATACAACAACAAAATAGTTCTAACGGGCCGGTCTTAGAATTAGAAAAAAAAAGGTTATATAACACGGTATATGTAAAAGGAAGGGAAACACACACACACTTTCTAATATGCATTGCTTAACATTTAATCCAAAAAGATAGACATATAACCCCAACACACTGCTGTTGGCCTTTGGCAGTTGAGTACTTTGGACAAGCATTAATGGCAATATTAATCCGGAGTAATCAATATGGTCCTATCTCTCAACCTGAATCCTGATATTTTATTCTATTAATTAATAGCTAGTATTAGGAAGAAGATACCCATTGCAGCATTAGCTATAATTGCAAATACAGTTGACCCTTGAACAACACAGGTTTAAATGGCGAGGCTCACTTTATACAAGGATTTTTTTTCCCAATATATATAATCAGTGCACTGTATCTGCAGGTTCTGCATCCACCGCCAAACATGAATCAAAATCACAGTATGTGCAGGATGTGAAACCTGTAGATATGGAGAGCTGCATTTTCTCTACTCGGGTTCTGCAGGGCCACCTGTAGGATTTGAGTATGCTCTGATTTTGGTGTGGTCAAGGCCCCCCTGTATACAGAGGGACAACTGTAATTAAAAACAACCCAAATGCACAAGAAAAACATGTGTAACTTATATTCTACTTAATTAATGGAACCACTACATATAAAGTCATTATGAAGTCACTATAGTAACCACAGAAAATGTTTTGACATAATTAATAAAAAAATTGGAACATAAAATTGCACTTAGAACATGATGATTGTAACTAGAAAAAAACATATCACATTTTCTCGATCTTATGATGCTATCCATTTTGAGGTTTTGAATTAAAACTAACTATATGCTGGCCATGTGCGGTGGCTCACACCTGTAATCCTAGTACCTTGGGAGGCTGAGGCGGATGGATCACTTGAGGTCAGGAGTTTGAGACCAGTCTGGCCTGTAACCAGAGAGTATAGATATTTAGATGTAAGGACAAAACAAGCTTCTGGAGAAGAGAAAAGCTGGGTAATTAGCTATAGAGGGAAAAGTGTTCCCAGAGAGGGCACAGCACATACAAAGGCCCAGTGACATGACCATGCATGGTGTGTCTGTTGAACTAGAAGTTCCTCCAGGCAAACAGTTGCAAATGAAGGAAAGGGGAATTCATTTCTGAAATTCTAAAACCTTATGTGATATTAATTTTCTACTTATCCCTAATTTCCCAGATAGAAGTTTAGATTTTGTACCATAATTTGCCTGGGTGCACAGGCACCATAATTAGCTTGAACTATGCCCCATCTAAATTTCTATGAATTCAATTAGATTGACCAAAAACCTAAATGGATAAAGAAAGTACTTTCAGGTTCCTTGTAATCAACAGTCATTTTAGTTGATACCAGCAAAACAGACTGTTATGGACTAAATTGTGTCCCACCCCAAGTTCAAGTTGAAGCCCCAAGCCCCAGTACCTCTGAAAATAAATGTATATGGAGATAGGGCCTTTGAAGAGGGGGTTAAGTTAAAATGAGGCTATCAGGGTGGGTGAACCCTAATGCGATCTGACTGGTGCCTTTGTAAGAACAGGAAGCGAGAGAAATCAGGAACACACGTGCACCAAGGGAGGACCATATGAAGAGTAAGCAAGAGGGTGGCCATCCACAAGCCAAGGAGAGGAAGCCAAACCTGCCAACACTTTCATCTTGGACTTCTAGACTACAGAACTGTAAGAAAATAAATTCCTATTGTTTAAGCCATCTGGTCTGTGGTATTTTGTCATGGCAGTCCTAACACACTAACGCACAGATGCAATTTGGGAATCATTAAATTGTCCAATAATATCAAAATGCAAGAAGGCCTAGGTGTTGATTAGTAAGAATGACCTTGTCAGTCCCAAAAACACATTAATAGCATCACTTGTAGCATGCTGTAAGTCATAGGTAGGAAGGAAAAAGAGTACCCAGAGTCCCTGTGATCTCAGCATCCTGTGGACTGGTATCCTTGGGACTGGGCCAGTTGGATGCACTGTAGACTGTTCTTGGAGAGGGGCCACTTTCCTTTATTTAGAATGAGGAGAGCTGTCTTGTAAGCAGGGTAAAAACAGTCTGGGGGTGGGTGCAAAACAGTCTGCACCCAGATGCAACCTTTTTAGGGCTGATGTCTGGGAGTGTTAGCTGCTAGCATCTGGCAATTTGTGAAACTTGGGTTCAGGTGCAGACACTCCTCCGGGAGACGGAGGGGGTGGAGGGCGGGGGAGGGGGCTTTGATTCCAAGTAGCTTGTTACTAGGCAATCCAGGAAATCTGGATGGTAATTTACTAAACAATCTGGCTTGTCTCTGCACAGGTAGAATTGTTTTATATTTGTCAATAAAAATAAGCTAGCACAAGCATGAGGTAAAGTGCACAAATTTTAAGTACCATTTGATAACTTCCTATATATTTACATGGAGGTAACCACCACCCTAGGCAAGATACAAAATATTTCCAGAGAGCCTCTTCATACCACCCACCAGTCAATACTCTCACCAAAGGTAACTAATCACTATTCTGGATTTTTGTGTGAAATTCTGATTAGCTCAGTAACCTCGGGCTTATCTAAGAATTTTAGCAGCTACATAGTATTTACTCAGGTAACCACGCCATGTCTGCCTCCATCTTGCTCAGTCCTCCCTTATGCTTCCTCATAGTCCTATCTTCTCTCCCATCCTCTTCTTCAGCTGTTCAGTTTGCCCCTGGTACACTGTGGTCACTACCCTTTACCACAAAGCATAGAGAGCCATGGAAAAGCATGCTTACCCAGATGAGCTGCTTTCCATATGGAACACTGCAATCAGAGAACTTTCCGGCAAATTGGCAGCCTGGCCTGCTGTAGTGGTCATTTGTAACATTTTATTCTGCCACGCACATTTTCCCTTCTGAACGTGCCCCTCCTCAGCTGTTGTGGATGAATATCATGCCGACGGGAGGAGGTGCAGGACACACAGATTGGTGCAGGTTGAGCAAGGACTCATGCAGAGACATCAGATCCCATTTTCAGGATTGATATGGAGGTTAGAAGAGAGAAGGCATCTTTCTCCTCTGTGGATTTCAAGCTCTAGAGTAATCCACTTCCATTCTTTATAATTTTGTGACTTCAGACAAGTGTCATAACCACATAGAATAACTGTGAGGATTAAGTAAATACTTCACAATCATTAAAGTTTGAAGAAAGATGCCCATAAGAAGCACTTACTAAGCAGTAGCCATTACTAAGGTTACTTTAGAGTGGAGTGGTAGAGGCATCTTTCCAGCCAGCTGAGGAGTACCTGCATGAAACAATCCCTATAAAGGAATACAATATCAAGAGAAGGAGGGAGAGAAAGAACTGGAGACCTGATGACAATCATTTTATGCCTGGATGAAGCCTTACCTGCAGTCACAATCACTACTTGGACTTTTAAGTTACATGAGGCAGTACATTCACTCTTCTATTTTTCTTACACTTAATGGAATTAAGTTTCTGGCATTCACAGTTAGAAAGGATTCTGACTACTACACCCATATAGAAATCCCACAACTCTGATGCAAAGTGTAAACCAATGCTTCCTGCTTTCAGTTATGGTTCACTACAGAAAAGAAAAAAAAAATGCCATTTTCTCATTATACCAGGAAATAATGTGCTTCTAGGGTAAGCAAATGACACAAGACCTAATTGCAGGTTTAATTTCTATATTCTTAAATAATAGCCATGACAGCAATTTATTCAATGGAAATTTAAATTTTCATTTTCTTTGTCAAAAATAACAGCTGAAGTAAAACCAAGCAAGAGGAGGGAAGAAAAAATGTTTTCTTGTGCTAGTATTTTGTTCTTTCTGTCTTTCCAGAACAGGAAGTAAATTGTACAGGTGCATTTATTTACTTATTCACCAGCAAATGTCACATTCATTAGTGAAATTCTCACCATAGAATGAGGCAGATGACTGGGAAGACAGAAAAAATGCAGAGTTCAGTCTTAAAGTTCCTGTCAGGATACCACTGAAAATAAATTCAGATGCAATGGCAATGAATGAGTCAAAGAGGAATTTTCAGCAGCAATTCTGACATGTGTGAACACAGACTGGCAGAGTTGTATTTTTCAATTTGGAAAGTCAGGCTACAGAGGTTTAACACAAATGCATACACAATGACAATCTTCACCTTCCCCTTTCCACTCTACCCCCAACCGGCAGGGAGGAAGGCAAGAAATCTGTCTGGACAAGTGTGTATTCAATCTTCCAGAACAATCTGGTGTTTCCTCACAATTCAAATAGTATTGTCATCGGATCTATGGAGTGTCTCTTTGTCAGCCAGAAACCTCTGTGGCCAGCAGTGCCTTCTGCCTGAGTATTATTCACGCCCACTGGACTCATTCCACCCACTCAGCCCAGGAGGCTGCACTCAGCTCACACTGCTGTCCTGGATCCCACACCTGCCAAAGGTGAGCCAGGCACAGAGCAGCAAGAGGTGTGTGGGCAAGCGAGTGCAGGGTCCAGTCACTGTGCACAGCCAGGCATGCTGGCTGCTGCAGTGGGGTGGGCAGCTCCAGACACTGGCACAGGTGCCAGCTCCATTCAAGGCTGTAGTTGGACCAGATGTACTGCACACAGCTTCTGCTGTGGGTACCCATGTCTAGATGAGGGGAATGCAGTGGCATCTGGAACCCTGGAGATGCCAGGAACCACAGAGCCCCAAAGAGGGTGTCATAGCTCTGGCTAGGGCATCCCCTAGGTCTGGACTCCCTGAAGGGCTGCAGCTCTTCTCTCCTTCTCATTGCCTGCAATGTGGAAGGACGGGAAGCATATTTCAGCCCTGTCTGTGTTACAGTTCTGCTTGGGTTACAGCCATTTGGCGGGTCCTGAGTTCTTGTCCCGCATCCAGGAAGAATGAGATAGACGGATAATTGGGGGATGAGCAAGGTGGAGAGGAGCTCCATTGAGTGACAGAACAGCTCTCAGGAGACTCAAAGTGGGAAGCTCCTTTCCACAGGCAGGTCATCCCTAAGAGTGTCCAGCTCTCAGCAGAGAGGAGACTCATAGGAGGTAGCTCCTTCCTGCAGCTGGCAGTCCTGAGGTCTGTTCAAGTGTGGCTGAGGCTGGGGTTTTTATGGGCTCATAAGGGAGGAAGTGCACGCTGATTAGTCCATAGGCGGCCATGGGTGGGCCCAGAAAAAGCACCATAAGTTCTCACTATGGGCTGCAGACTTCATGCAGAACTGGCAGCCCAGCCCACAGGCTTCAGGCTTGGAGGTGGGGTTTCACCAGGGACCTGTCCCTTTGTGCCTAGGAGCCTGTCTGCCTCCTGCTGCCATCAACATGCCATCCACAACACCCAGGCTGTACCTGCAAGCCCACACTAAGCTGCCCTCAACCCCTCCTTTGCTTCCCTCCCACGTGCCTGGGTTCCCAAAGTCTAGAGAGGGTCAAGGCAGCAGGGCGCTGGCATGTCAGCACCTCTGGGAGTACACACACACCTGACCAAGTTGCAATGGCACCCAGGCTCGGCCACAACTTTGCTCTGCAGCACAGACAGTGCTGGGAGCAGGGAGAGACCAGGGGACAGAAGCAGGCACTTCTAAGCCTCTGGGGGCAGGAGGGCTTCCCAGGCCCCTGAAAACACAGAGATTCCCAGGTCTGGAGCCACAGCCGGGCAGCTGCTGTTGCACCCAGGAGCACTGGGCTTCTGCCCCGTCAACTTGGTAGGAGCTGGGGCTGCCGCCTATTCCTGTCCCTCACTGGCTCCACGGAGCACACAGCCATGGTTGCACCTAGCCATTGCAGCCAGTGTCTTTGCAGTGGCTCCTCCAGATGGGCCGCCACTTCCATCAGTATAAAAAACTAAAAATGAAAACTACTATCATAAATTATTGTAATATCTCTTTGCTTGAATTCTCTCTCTGAAATTTCTAGTTCATCCCCTAAATGGCAGGCACAAAGTTATTTTATGTTTCATGAATTTTCCAGCAGCTAAGTCAATATGACCAAGTCTACCATTAGCATTCAGCAATTAAACATTTTAACTAGTGTAATTATACAAGAAACCTGGGTGGTAAAATGACTATCCATGATGTCTATATTCATTGTAAAAGTTTGCAATGTGTATCTTTTATGCTTATATATTTCACTTTAAAATACATGCTGGGTTATTATCTTAGTCAATTTAAAATTCTTCTCCTAAATAATAAAAGCCACAAGTAACATTTTGCTACAAATAGAAGAAAGCAGAACAGATATGAAGAAACCATGTATTTAAAGATTTTATATTAAGACAAGACACTGTGCTTGAGCATAAAAATGATAAAAATTTGTCATTTATATAATAATCTACATAGTCTAAAATTACCACTTAAATGCACAATAAGAATTAGGAAAATCATGATTTAAAAGACTTGGGTGTATATGTTTGTGTTTCAGCAGTGAAGTAAGTTTTCAGTGGTAAATTATGCTGCACTCAGAATTAGACTTATAAAATAAACTTCTATTACTGATTAGTAGCTTAGAGAATACAGATGCTTTTTAAACCAATGAACAAAACTTTTTATCCTGAAGTCTGTGCTTCAGGAGACATGTAGGTAAGAAAGATTAAGTCAACAATGCAATATTTCATTGTATACCATTAACCTATACTTTTTGAGTTCATGAGGGGTAATAGAGAAATACTTAGATTATAGTAGGACTCCTTATGAGTGCTTCAATTAAAAATATGCAAACGTAGTATCACCACGCTAAAAATTGGTTCTGCATGACTGAAGCTGAGGCCCACTGAAATGACTGTATTTATACCCAATTATCAAGTTATAACCTTTGACTTCCCTTTAAAACTGTCTGCCAAAAAAAAAAAAAAAAACTGAATTAAAACACGGCTTGAAATTCAGTCAGCTTCTATAATTCACCTTAATGGAATGGATTCTCTATGCTACATGGGAAAACAGTAATGTGATGAAGGTTTTTGCATTGACATTTAGGGATCACAGCCTCTTTCTCTACAGTAAGACATTCCTTCAATTTGCCAAAGTGAGTAAGGAAATTGCCTACTCCCAATTAGGAGAAGATAAAACAAACAAACAAACAAACAAAACTCCTATCACTTTGATCTGATAGTGAATATGCTCCATTGGACTGAAATAGAGAATCTTTTTGGACAGCTTCTCTTTAACTACATAGGTCTGTTTAGCAAACATGCAGTGAGTGAGTTCTCACTTTCTCATCTGAGCAAATATCAAAGGATTTTCAAGAAATCATAATCCAAACCTGCAACTATTTAGAAAAAAATGTGCAAAATGAATTATATGTGAGTTAAAGTTGCATAGCAATGGATAATTTCTTTGAGTCTAGGGTTAAATTAATTTTCACGATTTATTATTAAGTATTTAAAATTTGCAAAATATTTGAGTCCCTCAAAAAGTAAGATAAAAAAGTTTAACACACAGACCACCCCTCCATACACAGACACACACACACAAAGTTTATATATGTTCATATTATATTTTTTAATTAATACTCTTTTAAGTTTCTGTTCATTTTGAATGCTTTTTATGTCACTTGAAATATGGGGGCAAACTTATTCATAACATGCATGAAACCTTTCAAGCATTTTCTCTTATGGATTAGTAAAAATAGTAAATTTTCAGCAAGCCACAGTAATGCTTCCCCAATTAATTGTATTTTCATTTTAGTATGGTTCTACTGGCAGGTTGCTAATAAATTGCTGGTAATTATTAATCTACATTTGACTAGTCAATGTTCAGATCTTTTTCTTTTCTTTTTTTTTTTTTTTTTTTTGAGACAGAGTCTCGTTCTGCCCCCAGGCTCAAGTGCAAGTGCAGTGGCCGGATCTCAGCTCACTGCAAGCTCCGCCTCCCGGGTTCACGCCATTCTCCTGCCTCAGCCTCCCGAGTAGCTGGGACTACAGGCACCCGCCACCTCGCCCGGCTAATTTTATTGTATTTTTAGTAGAGACGGGGTTTCACCATGTTAGCCAGGATGGTTTCGATCTCCTGACCTCGTGATCCGCCCGTCTCGGCCTCCCAAAGTGCTGGGATTACAGGCTTGAGCCACCGCGCCTGGCCAGATCTTTTTCAAGAGAGGCACTCCATAAAGATTTACAAGTTTTGCCAAGTGAGGGGTTCACGCCTCTAATCTAAGAATTTGGGAAGGCTAAGTCTAGAGAATGGCTTGAGCCTAGGACTTCAAGACCAGCCAGGGAAACATAGTGAGATTCTGTCTCAACAAAATTAAAAAAACAAAAAAACAAAAAAACAGTAGCCAAATATTGTGGCAGGCACCAATAGTCCCAGCCACTCAGGAAGCCTCATGAGGCAGGAGGATGGCTCCAGCCCAGGAGTTCAAGGCTGCAATAAGCTGTGAGTGCACAATGGTACATTGAGACCCTCTCTCTAAAATAAAAAAGAAGGAAAGAAATATTTACCAGTTTTATAAAGGCAAGTGGAATTTATCTTGGTAAATCTCAATATTCCTTCCCCAATTTGTTTTGTCCTGTCTCCAGATTTTTGGCCTTCTTTGACTGACTCATATCAACCTCCATTTTTGTTCCACTGGAGTCCCTGAGACTACAAGATTTGTAGATTTTTCCTTTTTGCCTCTTCCTCCTTGCCTCTTCCTCCACTGTTGTACACATTTTGGGATCCCTCGTAACTATGACAGAATCTTAAAAGCTTCTCACTGTCTTATGAATGCTTCTCTGACTCCTATGATTGATCTCAAAAATCAAAATGGGAAGCCATCTTGAGCTTAAGCCTTTTAAGAAAAAAAAATAATAATTCAAATATGCTTATTTAATATTTCCCTTCTGGAAAGCTCTAAAATTTGATTGTATTCATTTATTCATTCATTTTTTATTCATTTACTTATTTATTTATTCAGGAAGAATTTAGTAAGCACCTTCCATGTGCCAGGTATTGGGCTAGCTGCTGGGTAGACATTGCTGATAAAGAGACCTGGCCCAGTCCTCAGGGAACTTAGAGTTTAGTGTGTGGGACCAACGAGCCATGAAAATACAACTGCATCATTTAAGTTGTGGGAATGTCAAGAAGGACTTCGGAACAAAATGCAGTGATACAGAATAATGGGATAGAAGGAGGAGAACATATTTCATTTAAAGTGTTTTCAAAGAAACTCTCTTTGAAGAGGTCACTTTAGCTGAGACCTGAAGTATAAACAATTGAGAGAAAGAGAGGGGAGAGAGAGAGAAGAGAGATTGAGTGGGATGGTGCGATGTAAAGGCTAAAGAAAGTAGAAGTTACGCTTTTGAAGATCAGGAAGCAACTTGTGAAGATTCTAATACTACAAAGAGCTTATTGAATCTTGTTACTATGTAAAAGTGACTACGGGGTTTGGGGGGTGATAAGGAGAGCGATGGGGGAAAGAAGGAGAGTGATGGTGAAGGAGAGATGGAAGGTGAGAAATGGAGAAAGAGAGACGGAAGGAGAAAGGTAGGGGAAGGATGGAGGGGAGGAGATGGAGGGGCAAATTTGGATAGGGAACTAGAGAGATAGTGGTGGAGGAGGAGAGATGGAGGGGAAGACGAAGGGAGATAGAGGAAGTGATGGAGGAGTAATAGAGGGGCAGATGGAGGGAGAGTGATGGAGGAAGAGGCTACAGAGACCATGACGATGAAATAGGCCAGCGTCTAAGTACTGTCTGTAAACACAAACCTCCAACTTAAGAGATTTTGGAAGAATATTCTTAGGATCCTCCTCCACCCTAGGTCCCCCAGCAGGATTTTGCTTGGCTCTCCTCTCTCTGGCTGTCATCTCAGGGTCCTGCTTGACTCCAGCTTAGGGTCTCTGAAATTTCCCATGGTCTTAGGTGACAGCAACCACCCTGCCATACTGAGTAAAACTTTCCACCCAGGCCAACTGCCTAGTGCTCAACAGCCCTGCCAATTTCTCTGTAAGCTGGGCAGCCAGCAGTGGGTTGGTGCCTAGGTGTTCAGCACCATGTTAATGCTGGAACACTTGGTGTTTCCAACTCTTCAGCAGCTTTTCTCCGGGGAAGTTGAAAAGCCTTTGCTAACCCTCAAGTTTCTTCCCTGTGACAACTGAAAACACTGTTCTTTGGGGCTTGTACGGTATCACATGGTTATGCAAGAATTGCATTTCCCAGAGTCCCCCAACTCAAATGGCTCTGGTTTGAGTTGGCCAGAGTATGAGTCTGTGGGAGCTCTGAAGGTGAATTGGTGTAGCTTCCCTTGCTGTCTTCAGGTGGTCATGGTCCTGGTCAGAGATGGTGAGGAGCCAGCATGTCCTAACTCTCCCTGTGCACAGCCAGCTCTCCTTCCAGACCTCTAGGGCTGCTGACTACTAGGCCCACCAGACCCACCATCAGACACAGACATGACAGTTCCCTCTGCAGTTTCTCTCCAGAAGCTGGTCCTACCTGACTTCACATTTGTCCTTGTAGGCTTCAGTGCTTCAGAAGGCTAGGTAGTGACTTTTCTCTGATCTCCCTACGCTATGCTTTGATCTCTACTTCCCCACGTTCTCCAAATACTGTATGACTTCTTAGGCCCCTAGTGAGTCCCTTACTGCATAATACTCATATGATTTTGCTTCCTAAGTTGAACACTGAACAATACATGCTCTATTATACTTAAAAAAGAACTCAGCTTTATCTTCAATTTAGGAATTTAGGAAAAACTAGATAGTTTACAAATTAGCAAGCTAACCTAAAGAGTTGTTGAGTTTTGAATAAATTACAAGAATAAATTTAAACTATACTTCCAATTCCATTAACTACTTCTTATTACCATCTGACTTGTAAGGCAACATGGCTATGTTCTTCATGTTGCTTTCTTTGGGCAGCAGAAGCATAAAACTAAGAGACAGGTAGATTGATCTTAATCCCAGTATTCCAACAAAGAAGATTATGATGTTGATGGATATAACTAACCTAAGTAAAATACAGTGACAGCAAAATCAACATAGAAAATAGGAAAGCCATCAATAAATAGCAAAGTTCATTGATATGTTCATCTTCATTAAAAGATCAGAATTGTCTCGGAGGGAAGTGCCCACATCTGATAAAGGAAAAAAAAAAAGCTTTCAGGTCATTTGTGCCTATCATCAATAAAGCATCTGGTAATTTTGCGAAAAGTGCATAGGAATAAAAAGACAAATATACTTGAACATGACATATGACTAAGTGGTCATTAAATAAAGACAACTTGATTTTTTTCTTCTTAGAGAAAACTAGACAATTTTCTTGCTTAAATCCCTCTACAATAAGTGGATCCTCTCAGAGGTGTGCTAATTCTTTTAATTACTGCAAGTAAATGTCTTGTACCCTGATAGGGGCTGGTACAGGTACTTCCTTCAAGAAAAATGGTGGCCCCTTAGCCAAGAACGTGGCTCTGTTAATGAACTTTAGCATTCCAGGGGCCAAAAAGACAACAAAAACTGAAAATCTCCAGCTTATTTTCAGCTTACTGAAAAGTATTCCCTTCTGTTCACTTGAGTAGCTCAAGAAATAGTCCCCCACTCCTCTTCCCCTCCATCCGATATCATGCTGAAGAACTTTATTCTTAAAGAAGTTGGGAAAAGAGAAATAGAATGCATTCTTAGCATGAAATAAAAACACAAGCTACTTTTGTTCTATCTTTCTGAGCTTCCTTTTTAAATTGTGGTGAAATATACATAATATAAAATGCACCCTTTTAACCAATTTTAGGTATACAATTTAGTGGCATTAAGTATATCACCACTATTGTACAACAATCTTCACTATCTCCAAAACTTTTTCATCTTCCCAAATTGAACTCATACCCATAAATAATAACTTCCCATTATTCTGTCTCTCCAGCCTTTTTAAACCACCGTTCTACCTTCTACCTTTATTAATTTGACTACTCTAGGTATCTCATAGTAGTAGAATCATATATTTGTCCTTCTGGATTTGGTTTATTTCACAAAACATGATGTGTTCAAGGTTCATTCATGTTGTAGCATGTATCAGAATTTCATTCCTTTTTTTTCTTTTTTTTCAAGAAATGGAGTCTTGCTATGTTGCCTAGGCTGGTCTCAAATTCCCAAGCTCAAGCAATCCTCCCACCTCTGCCTCCCAAGTATCTGGGACTACAGGCACCCACTATCACAACTGGCTCATTCTTTTTATAGCTAGGTAATATTTCATTGACTGTATCCACCACATTTTGCTTATCCGTTCATCTCCCAATGGACATAGCAGCTGTTTCCACCTTTTGGCCTTTGTGAATAATGCTGTCATGATCACTGGTATACAAATATCTGTTCGAGTCCCTGCTTTCAATTCCATCTTCCTGAGTTTTTAAAAGATGGAAATAATTCATGTCAACACACACACACACACACACACACACCACAATGTGGAGAGGGGAAGAGGCCTTCAGCTGACCATGTCAGCAAACTTTTGGCAGCACAGAAAGTGCATTCATCCTTGGCATAGGATCCTAGGATCCTAGAATGCCCTCAATTTATATGTATTAAAATCAAGAGGCCCAGGGAAAGTAAGTGACTTACCTAAGGCGACAGATAAATAGTCCGTGCCATCTCCAAGGTCAGAACTGCCCAGAATCTCTTGATCTCTAGCCCAGTGATCGCTCCACCCATCACGCTGACGTGAAGTATTATTGTTTAGTCCCTCCAGACCTTGAGTGAGGAGTTTTGCTAGTAGCATAAATACCACTCTTACACAACCCATGGTCATGCTGGCTTTTATAAGAATTATGTATTTTAAATGCCAGCTTACCTAGTTATGCTATTTATTATTACTACTTTTACTTTGTTTTATGATTGAGAGGGGTGGGGACAGAGGAAAGACCTTGTATACTTTATATCTAATTTTACATATTCCACATACATTCTGACAGTGCTTACTTTTCCAGATTT
This sequence comes from Colobus angolensis palliatus, assembly GCF_000951035.1. Taxonomy (NCBI): domain Eukaryota; kingdom Metazoa; phylum Chordata; class Mammalia; order Primates; family Cercopithecidae; genus Colobus; species Colobus angolensis. Next base: position 1,622,795 of record NW_012112808.1, on the reverse strand, counting down.
TGTGGTCTCTGCAAAGGTAAAAAGATGTCCTGCTCTCAAGAAGAATACCATCTAATATTTCTGAATGTGAAATTCTGTTCCTGGTAGACTCATTTACTTCAATATCTCTACTGATGGTTTAAAGAGCACCAGGTTCTCAGAACTGGTGTGTTTGTATGAAAAAACCTGGGTGGATGGAGCCATGAGGAGAAACTGAATGAATTATGTTTTTCTCACTGTGAACTTCTAGTCCGTGAAGAGCTGGGAATCATTTCATGCCTAAAGGGTCTGCTCTGACCTTTGATATAGAATTTCAGAAAGTATAATGTAATTATAGTAGATAATGAGAGCAGGGAGGCCTCTGAAGAGCAATTGTAAAAGGCATATTTTTTTGAGAAGGTTTTAAAGATAAATGTAAACCTCTAACTTCCTAATTTTTTGCTGATCTCTTCTGGGATGTATGATTGAATAGAGCAAGGAGGAAGAAGAATAAAATGTTCTGGAACCAGGGCATTCCAGTTAAAATTGCTTTGCAGGAAACAAGGTCATCTTAAATTTCAACATTTACCAACTAATGCTAAGTAGGAGTTATGAGTTTTCACAAATACAGATAAAGCTAGTATGATTAAAAGAGCACTATGAAGAGAAGTAGTTGCCTGAGATATATAATACTTTGGTTATATTCAGAAGTGGTATAATGTTTACTTCACTTTTACATACTTCTTGTATCTTTAAAAGACTGTTTATACTTTTTTGGTAATGTATAGAAACTCAATATATTTTTTGTGTTTTAACCCAGAAACTCTGATGAACTTTCTCAATAATTCCAGTAATTTTTCTGAAGATTATTTTTGCTTCTCTATGTAGACAATAAGTTCATCAGAGAATAATTTTAGTATTTTTCCCCTTTCCAATACTTAAAACCTTCATTTCTGTTTCTTGAAATTATTTGCTGGCTAAGACCCATAACATAATATTGAATGGCCTTTTGTCTGATTTTTAAAGGAAAGTCTTCTAATGTTTCAACAGTAAATATTTAAGACTAAATAAATACCCTTAATCTAGTTAAAGAAGTTCTCTTTTATCTGTAATTTGTTTGAAATTCTAAAAACAAATGCATAGATTGTTGTATTTTATACTTTTTTTCCACTTCTAATGAGATGATCTTATACTTTGTCTCCTTTAAATTATTTTAAGCATAAATCTCTCGGTTCGTTTGGGCTATTATAACAAAGTAGCATAAACTGGTGACTTATAAACAATGGAAATTTTTTTTTACGTTCTTCAGGCTGGAAGTAAGAGATTAAGATGCCAGGCTGTTTGGGTTCTGGTGAGGAGGGCCCTCTTCTAGGCCCTCTTGAAGGCCTAACTTCTTGAATATTCACATTTCAGAACAGAGAGAGCCCTCTGTGTTCTCTTTTATAAGGGCATTGATCTCACTCATGAAGCCTCCACCCTCATAACCTAATCATCTCCCAAAGGCTTTAATTCCTAATATCATTATATTGGGGCTTAAGGTTTCAACATATACATTTTGGAAGAACACAAACATTCAGTCCATTATAGCAATATCCAGTGATTTTTTAGGAAATTTACAGGGTTGTGCAGCCAATCTGGTTTTAGAACATTTTATCACCCCAGAAAGATCCTCATTGTCCATTTGCAGTCAATACCTGTTCTTACTCCCAGCTGCATGCAAGAAACTACTATTCTGCTTTGGATATGTCGTTTATAAATATTTCACATAGATAGAATCATGCAATATGTAGCCTTTTGCATCTGACTTCTTTCACTTAGCGTAATATTCTTGAGGTTCATCTATGTTGTAATATGCATTCACAGTTTCTTCCTTTTCATTGTATTTACCAGTTGTCTGATAGACATTTGGATTGCTTCTAGTTTGAGCATATTATTTTGAATTTTCGATATGGTAACATTATTTAATATATTTTTTAATGTTAAAAAACCCTTATATCCTGTTGCACTGCCTTTTTTGGGTTTGGGCATGAAGATTATCTTGGACTCTTAACATAAGTTTGGAAATGTGTGGAATGATTTTATGAAATAATCCTGAAATAATTTTGAAAGTCTGGTAGAAATTGCCTGTGCATAGTAGGTGCCATTTTGTTTGGGGAAAGATTTTGTACTACTGAATTAATTTGTTTTATGGTTATAAAACCAAATACAACAATTCTAAGTCACAATTGGTAAATTACATTTTTTTTTTCCCAAGGATCCTATTTGTTCATCATATCTAAGTCTCCGAATTTATCTGTGTCTAGTTGGTTTTCTTTTTTTTTTTTTTTTTTTTTGAGACGGAGTTTCGCTCTTGTTGCCCAGGCTGGAGTGCAGTGGCAGAATCTTAGCTCACTGCTACCTCTGACTCCTGGGTTCAAGCCATTCTCCTGCCTCAGATGCCCGAGTAGCTGGGATTACAACTGCACACCACAATACCTGGCTAATTTTTGTATTTTTAGTAGAGACAGGGTTTTACCATGTTGACCAGGCCGATCTCGAACCCCTGACCTCAGATGATCCACCTGTCTCCGTCTCCCAAAGTTCTAGGATTACAGGTGTGAGCCACCATGCCCAGCTGGTGTCAAGTTGTGCTTACCTTTATATGTGAAATGTTTTTGTCCCTTGTTTTCATTTGTATTTTAATTTTCATTCCTATTATATATGTATATATATTTGTCGATAAATCTCAGCAGATATTTATTTCATTGCTATTTCTAAGGAAACAGCTTTTTGTTGAATGGTGGCCTCTGCAATTTTCTCTATAGTTTGTTATGACTTCAGTAATTTCTACTCCTTATTCTTTCTTCCTTCTAGCTCATTTATGCTTATATTGATATTTTTGTGGCTTCTTTATTTTTTTAGAGACAGAGTCTTGCTCTTTTGCCCAGGCTGGAGTGTCGTGGCCTGACCATAGTTCACTGCAGCCTCTAACTCTTGGGCTCAAGTGATCCTCCTACCTTAGCCTCCAAAGTAACTGAAACTACAGGCACAAGCCACCATGCCTGGCTAATTTTTTAAAATTATTTTTTGTAGAGACAAGGTCTTGCTATGCTGCCCAGTCTGGTTTTGAACTCCTGACCTCAAGTGATCCTCCTGTGTTGGTCTCCTAAAGTATTAGCATTACAAGCATAAGCCACCATACCCAGCCTGTTACTTCTTCAATTAGCCTTATACCTCATTAATATGCAATCTTTATTTTTTCTAACATAGCATGCAAAATTAAACATACACCTTAACTGCATCTCAAGGATTTTAATATGTACTGATTTTATTATGATTCAGTTCTAAGTGTTTTTAAATTTTTATTGTGATTTTTAATCCATAAATTACAGTTGTTCCTGTCTTTGTGGGGTTGGTTCAAGGCCTCTATCCTTCCCACCTTCCCATACCAAAGTCCACAAATGCTGAAGTCCCTTATAAAAATGACATCATATTAGAAAATAATGTACACACATCTTCCTATATACTTTAAATCATCTCTAGATTTCTTATAATACCTAATACAATGTAAATGCTATTTAAATAGTTGTTATGCTGTATTTTTATTTGAATTATTTCTTATTGTTACTTTTTTGTTTTATTTTCTAAGAATATTTTCTATCCACAGTTGATTAAATCCACAGATGTGGAACCCACAGGTAAGGAGGGCTCACTCTATATACTTTGAGTATTAAATTTTGCGAAATAACAATTGTTATTTTCTCTGATTTTTTTCTTCTTAACATTGATAACTATCAGACACACTATGTATTTTATTTATTTACTTTACTTCTTGTCTGCCTCCACCAGGAGAATGCAAGTGTCCTCAGAAGGATTTTTTGTGTTTCATTCACTGTGCTATCATTCTCAGTGCCTAAAGAAGTGTCCAGCATATAATAGGTTTTGATAAATATTTATTGAATGATGACACATGAAATATATTGGACTTTTCTCTATGGCCTAGAACATGAGTCAGCTTTTTCTGTAAAGGTTCACATAGTAAGTATATCAGGCTTTGTGGACCACATGTGGTTTCTGTCATACGTTTTCTTTTTGAAAAAAATTTACAATCCAGTAAAAATGTTAAAAAAAAAAAAAGGTTTTAATTTGAGGGTCATACTCAAACAGGCCATGAGCTGGATTAGGTATGTCAGCCATAATTTGCTGATCCTTGGCCTAGAATATGGTCAACTCTTATGACTATTCAATAAATCCTAGAAAACATTAATCTCTAGTTTTGAAGATCAGGTTTCTACACTTATGTACATTACAAGCTTGTTAATTGTACCATTCAAAGCTCCTAATTTGTTGTAATAGATTTACCTCTTAGTGAGAATGCTATTTCTAAATCCCCTACTAAAATTATAGATTTGTTCATTTCTTCTTACAGTCATATCAATCTTTGCTTGTCTAATAGTATCTTTTTAAATAGTATTTCTGGTAAATCTTGTAAACAGTATATAGTTCTACTGTTTTGTTTTTTTCATGAATAATCTAATCTCCTGACAATCTCTGCATTTTAACCAGGGAAATTAGTCTTTTTATACTTATTGTGATAATTGAGGTAGCTAAACTATATGTCTTTTCTTTATATTTTTATTTTCTCTTTTTTCCAGTCTTAGGTCTTTCCTTTGGATTCACTGAATATCCGTGACCCTATTCTGTTCAATTCAAACTTAAAATTCATTTTATTGTTTCAGTGTTTACTAGACTTTACAGATTATTTTAATCTCCTTGTAAACAATATAAGGGCTTTAAAATGCTTCAACTTAGATTATCTACCTTTCAGCTTACCTGCCATGGTATTCTGTTTCTTTGTTGTATCTAATTTGTTTAATGTCAAATTTAATGTTTAATGTATATTATTTTATACAGTCATGTTCATTTACACTTACTGATTTCTCCTTTGTTATCACCAAGCTTTCTTATATTACAAACCTTCTTTCTGATATTATTTCAATTGTGTTTCTCCCTGAACGCATGCTATATTAGGAAGAACTTGTTGATTATAAACTTACCCAATTTTTGTTAATCTGAAATCATGCTATTTTATTCTTGCTTTTAAAAGATAACTTTTCTGCATACACAAATATGTATTGAGAGTATTTTATCTAAGCATGTTTCCTCCACGCAGCATTTACTGTTGCCTCTGTCAGTTGCCAGAGGGTAATTCCAAAAGAGAAATCATTTTTATTTCTATGCTAAGGGTTTGAACCACAAAGCCACAGAAGCAATGTCAATAGTTACAAATTCTCAGGAAGAATTGTGAGTTTTAGTTCTACTTTCATTTTCCATTTATAGTAGTCATGGATATAGCCAGGTTTTATGACATCTGTCTTTGCTGGCAGGTGGTTTTTGTTCCTGGACCACCCTTTCACCATGAATGTAACCTTCTTAGGGTCTAACTTTATGCAAACATCTCAGATTCAAATGTATCCTTGCCCAGTTTCAAGTTCTAGTCTTCCATTTTCTCTTACGGTTATTAATCCTCACAATGCCTTCAAGTCATCCTGAGCCTCAGCTCTTACTTACCACTCCTAACACTCCTCTTTCTGCTCCTAGTCTTTTTTTAAAAAACAAAACAATACAAAACAAAAACAAAAACTTGGGGATTTCCTTTACTTTCCTGAAAGCACAGCAAGTCATTCAAATGCCCATTGTTATTCAGCTTCTAGGTAGTTTTTAGCTGTAAGAAAGACTCTTCATGACATCTAGCCCCTTCTACTGTTAGAACAGTAATCTGTATTTTATCTTCTCTATTTTATTTCTAAGATGGTTTTTAATTAACCCCATTAAGCCATTTTAATGCAATACTATATCAATAGATTGATTTTCATCTTATCAACATCTAAAAAGTGCTTTTGTTTCAACTTGAATTCAGGATTAAATGACAAACTGCAGGGAGAGATAAATTCAATAAAGTATCTTATTTTGATTTTGACTTTTTGATTCTTCTGAATGTTGAGTGATTAATTCTATGCTTTGTTTACACATTGATGAGGAAACTCTTCATTTCTGCATCTATGTAGAAATTAAGTATAGCTGACAGGTTCCAGAGACAAGCATTCTAAACTGGATTTTCTTCTTTCATTAAATATACCTTTGTCTCTTGAGAAAATAAAATGTAAATTAGTGAGATAATGCAGCTGAACCAGCATCCAGATGGTGTTTTCCAAAAGAAAATTATAATTTACTGTATTTTTCTTCTCTTCTATACTAAGCCATATGCTTATTACAGCTTCTTTATATATTTACTAGTAGCCCACTTAGAATGGCAGTATGTATGAATATCATGAGATTCCTCTTGATCTAAGATCAGAAGAAACACATGGAGATTTTAACTAGAGGTAATAGTACGTGAACACTTTTAACCAGTGTGTAGGAGGTAATATTTTATTAATTATACTATATTATATTACATTATTATTATATGTTATTACATTATAATTATTAATAAATTTCATATTATATAAATATAACTCAAATTATCATACTATAATTATATAATTTGATTTAGGTCCAGTTTGTACTATTCCCAAAAGACCTGTAAATGACATTTTTTACTGAGCATATATGTTCTCAGTTGTATTAATCATTTTCAGATTTATCTAAGTTAATTCTTGTTACAGCCAGCTGAAGATTAGTCCCATTGTATATATGTAGAAACTGAGACTCAGAGAGGTGAACTGACATGTCAGATCCACATGGCAAAGAGGCAAAACCAGGATTTAAAGGTGAATTATCTAATAAAAACTTCTGCTGCTCCTTACACCTTATGACATTTCTGTCCATTGTATAGCAGTGTGCATGCACATGCATATGTGTGTGTCATCCACTCCTTGATCCATGTCAATTTCCTGCAAAACTTCTATCTCTCTAGTAAGGAAAATAATCAAAATAATTTACAAAGATAGGTTCTGGACACATGGAATTTGCTATCATCTGCTCAAATTAAGCATAGATAATTGACTAATTGTTCCTGAAATTATTGCAGATTAGTTACTAATAATTTATGTATCCAGAAAAAATGGACCCAATTTCAATTACATATTTAAAAAACACTATTAGATCAAGGAATATAATGGGTTAAGTCACTTGTTCTATTGGTATTTTCTCCTTACCCAAACCGAAAAGCACTGGGGGCAGCTAGTGGGGAGAAGATATGGGTGGAAGAGTGAAGGTAAATGGGATCATGTCTATTTTTCTCCTGTTTATGCATGCCATAGAATAGGAGGTCATTAATTTTTTGAATAAATAAATGATTCATAGGTGTGACACTAAAGGAGGTCTTATAAAAAGTAGGATCCAAACACAAATATGACTAGTACTTCTTCAGAAAATATGTGTTCTTTATTATACTCTCCAAATAAATCAAACTTGAAAAGTTGCTGAAATTTCAATAGAGTGGTTTCTACGATGCTCTTAGCTGAAACTTTGGAATTGTTGTCTACAGCTCCTTTGCCCTCATATCAAATCGCTATGATAGTTCACCATTTCTTGTTCCAGAATCTCTCTTGCATTAGTCCTCTTTCTCCATTCCACTGCCAGTGCCCAAGCTTGGAGGTTTCTCTTCTTAATGCTCTCCTGGATAATTGTAAAAGCCTCCTTATCCTCTCCATCCCATCTTTTTCAGACACTTTCAACACACTCTGGCCAAATATTAAGGGGTTCCAATTGTCTCTGAAATACAGTTTGAACTTTACAAGAGTATCCAGTGACTTTCCATGCCCTATCTCCATTTACATTTCTAACATAACTCTTACCTGCACCTGTCATGAGCCTTTTGTTCCTATTAAGCCATTGGGCTTAGTCTCTGAGAACATTCTAAGCAGTTCTCATTTTTTTATTTTCCTGAAATACCTCTCCTTCCTCCTTCCTCAGTATTTTCCTGGGAAAGTCAACTCAAATGCCCCAAGATACAACCTTTCCCACTGCTCTGAGAATTTAGCAACTTCCTCTCCTGCTCTCCAACAGTGCCTTGCTTGTACTTTACTAGGCTAATAGTGCATATTTTTATTGTGTGGGTGGGCCCATGCATGTGTGTGTGCCCATGCATGTGTGTGTGTGTGTATGCCCGTGTGTGTGTGTTATAACTCCTCTACTAGATTATAAACTCCCTTAGGATAAGGGAACTGGAATGTCCAGTGCTGTGCATGGCAGGAAAAAGTCATTCTCCCGTATCAACCAAGCAACCAATCAATCAATCTCCTTACATAATTAGAGTTTGTGAAAGAAATGATTGTCTACTCCTTCCATTTGGTCTTCCCCAAAATAAAGCAAACCATATTTTTATTCTTATCTTCCAAAAAAAGTGGATTACAAATAACCCTTAACTTTACCCTCTGTCAAACAGTATATTTCAATCACTCTAGTTCTACCTCAACTTATAGAGTTGCATATTTTTGAAAAACCAAGATAGAAAATCCCAAGAGTCTCGATTGAACTCTTATTTCTACAAAAATTCCAGATACTCATATGTTTGACAAAACTGGCTACACACAAAGAGAGGGAAAAAAAGGCAGAGAATGAACCAAAATCAGAAGAAAATAGGGGAGAAGGGTTTTCCTAAAGGTCATACTTTCGTCATATAACAAAAGACACATTTTTCCCCCAATGGCTTTACCCTTTGTATTTTATGAAAAATAAGAGAAAAATGAGATTCTAGAAAAGATTTTTTTGTATTCTATGATTAATAGGGTTTGAAACATAATAAAATTATGTTACAAGTACAGTTTGAATATTGCATTCAATCTCTCTCTATATATATACATTAAAAAGGAAAAAGAAAGATCCTCTTTAACTTTGTGGGTAGAAACATAATGTGTTGCAGATAGTGGCCTATGCATTGGAGGGAGAAAAATATATTGGATTGGCAAGAAGTCGAGATTAAAGGAAAAGAACCGAACCATGGTCAACATCTTCAGATTTCCTGGTGATAAATGTGTATTCAATACATAACTCCTTGTCATCCTGTAACTGAGACATCAAAGCTCGAATTACTTTATATTCCATTAGTGTCTATTTTGCAGTCTACTCAACAAGTTAATGATCTTATCATAGGATTTATGAATTATGGACTCAGGTAAACAGAGAAACCAGTAGCTATCCTTCAAGAAAATGACAAATATTGCAGGAACTGAGTATGAGATTTTCATTTGCTTTGCAAACAGGTGACAAAGAGCCAAGGACATCTATTAAAATGAACTCAGCACAAATGCAAATTGAAGATAATGTCATTGACCTCCTAATCTCTCTATTTTCACTACCACACTTCTGCTGTGGTAGAGCTAAAAGATTTGTACTTGAAAGACCCTATTTGAATTTAGCCTGCCTTTTACTAAAGTTTGAGGTGTGTGAAAAGAACAGAGTTTCTCTGTGGAGTTCAATTTTCTCACCTATAAAATCAGGGAAAAAAATGTTAACTATCACTTGAGGATTTTGTGGGGATAAGATGGGAAACACATATGCAAAAACATTTTCTAAACAGTGTGAATGCTGATTACTACTATTATTACTACTGCTATTGGTATAATTACAATCATAATTATTGTCTTATTATTTTTATTACTTTTAACAAAGAGGAAGAGATGCCTATTTGAAGAGTTTTAGAAAAGAAACCTGCAAGTTGAAAGCCACATGTTTCAAAAACATATCCATTTGAAGCCATTTCCACAAAGGTGGAGAATATCCTCTATTATGTGTCACTGCTAAGGGAGCTTGGCGTGATTCAAACTAAAGTGATAAAACACCTCCATTTGTTTCATAATGGGAACTACACATTATGTATTGCTAATGGGAGGGGTGGTGGGGGCACAGGGAGAGTTGCCACACTCCAAGTGGTAATTGAAGAGAATTTAATTAGGGGGCTATTTTCAAAAGTGTAAAATGATAAAGCACCCTGAGGTTCACAGCAATGGGGAGCCTTGGCCACCTGTGGGCCTGACAGGGCAATGGGAGAAAGTGGTTATTAGAGCCCAGTGAGAAATATGGCTGGGAAAGAGGGCTTCTTCTAGAGAGGGATACAGCCACCACTAACCAGCATCTGCAGGTACAATAATAAACACCTTGACCGCTCTCTTGTACTGTACTCAGATTTCCTGCCAGTGCCCACCATTGATTGGCTGGGGTAGCCCAGGTGATGCAATTCAGAGAGATCAGTGTGTCAAAGGGTGAAGAGTGGATTAAGGGTCAATTGGAAACTATTCAGGACACTAACTTAAATGCTATTAGTCAACACTAGCTGTTGAGCTTATAGAAAGAGAGCAAATCATCAAAACACACACTTGCAAAAGAAGCAACTAATCAAAACACACTTACTAAATGAAAGAACCATTCAATGTTAACTGCACAAACACAGCAAGTTCACATAACCATTTTTATGGGCTGAATGCCTGTGTCTTCCCTAAATTCATATGTCAAAGCTCCAGCCCCTGATGTGATGGTATTTAGAGGTGGAGCCCGGGGGGAGGGGTTAATTAGATTTAAATGAGGTCACAAAAGCATGACCCTCATGATTTGATTAGTGCCCTTCTCTCCAAGAGCATGCACCAGAGAAAAGGCATTGTGAGTGCACAAAGAGAAGGAGGCTGTATTCAATCCCAGAGAGCAGTTCCTCACTAGATGCTGAGTCTGTTGGCATCTTAATGTTGGACTTCCCAGCCTCCAGAACCCTGAAAAATAAATGTCCATTGTTTAAGCCACCCAGTCTGTGGCATTTTGTTCGACAAGCCAGATCTGACTAAGTCAACTTTTTCAAAATGTGACTAAATAATGGTAAAAGATAATAGTAATGGACTAGGAAACTGGAACTTATTTGACCAGCTTAGTGCTAAAATCACGTAAAACTCACAACAGGAAAACGTTAATCTGATACAGATTTAATGACGAAATTTTTTAATTTTTACTTTTAAAGTTTAATTTTGCTGCCAGGATCTAGAGAAAAGCAGGAAGAAAAAAGCATTTGTATAAATGGCTTAGCTAATACAGGTATGGCTAGTGAGTCAAATCTAGGTTTTCTGAGGGTCTGCTAAGAGGAAAGAATGAGAAGGAAAAGAAGCGGAACAGGAAACCACTTATTTCCTCTGAAGACACTTGACTTCCCATTCTCTACCCCAGGCACTCTATTCCCCTCTCCTGGAAAAACAGGAAGAAAGCTGAAATGAATCACCCAAGCCTAGGGTGGTTGTTCCAGAAATTCTGTATAGGATGGGCTTAGGGAAGGAGATCTGGTAGAAAGGGATACTTGGGTAATTAACTTGAAGGTACAAAGCACTACAAGTTTTATCGAAGAGTGTCTTAAATTGGGGTGAGTCAGGGGGATACTTGACACTTATTACAAGTCAATGAGAGATAAAGTGACCAGTCTTTCCTAAAAAGAAAACCAAAGGGGAAGAAAAGTAGATTACCATTAAGAAAGCTACTGCTTCTATTACTAAGATGAAAAGCAATAGTCTTACATTTTTAAATCTTTTTTTCTAAGTCACTGATGACTTCAATCAAAGTAAAGTGAAAAGCTGAGCGATGAGCTGGTGGTATTACCCTGATGGTCAACCTGGGAAATAAAGGACAAGGGATTTTTACTATAGAATGCAGTCTCCCAACCCAGGACGTCTCTTGCCTAATCCTTCGTATCCTTGCCATCACTTCTTTAGTCACATCTCAAAGCGAAGGTGAGAAAAAAGGAAATTGCAGATTTGCAAGTGAGATAAGGTTAACAACTTGGACCTTATTGCACCTGTGTAAGTACCATCATCTGGAAATTTTATCAAAGCAGCAAATGTCACACCTTACCACCTAAGGGTAAAGGAAATGCATTATTTAAAACCCACACACCAGGATGTCTGACTCAGAGTTGACTAGCATTGCTGGTAACTCATAGAAGCAAAGCACCAGCTTTGCAAAATTAAAACTGAGACACGCTAAAAGCCATTGGGTCGTTTTATGGTTTTTTTTTTTTTTTTCCATTCCTCATGTTCTAAATGAAAATGCTAGATCTAAATACAGAGATTATAGTTCTAAGGAAGATCACCACCTATGTCTCTTTTTTGCCATTTATTTGTTGGTTCAGTTATTCATTCAATAGATTAATACCAAGAACTGTTTTAAGTACTTGGGATCCCCAGTGGGGATAAAACCACTGTTCCTACACTCAGGGGGCTCCTGGTCTAACGAAGAGAGAGAGATACATGACAGGCTTAGAGATTATCCTCCCGCACAATGGAACCTCAAAAGAGGCTCACCTCACTGAGCCTGGCGTCACTAGGAAGAGTCAGTAAGTTCCTGAAGAAGATCAATATGAAGAAAAGAAAGGAAAAGAGAAGTTTTCCAAGTAAAGAGTAGCATGGTGGGCAGTTCCGGTGTAGGGGGCAGGCTAAGGAAAATCATAGAGAAACAGACAGGGTGTTAGGGATGCTCCAAGCCTGTGGGTCCCACTAGACTATAAAGGGCAAGAGAGAGCAGTGAGAAATGAGGCTGGAAGGGAGGCAAGGGCCAGATGAGAGCAAACTGCATGGCAGACAGGATTGCAGCCTGAAGTCTAGGTGAGTTTGAAGAGTTTTCTGTAGGGAAAGAGGGGTGCCCGCAAGATCAGAATCACCTGACAAATTATATTCATTAGGCAACATCTATTGATTATCTATCTACCATGAATAGAGGACTCTACACTATGTACTAACAACAGTTACCATTTTTGAGTTCTTAATATAACCCCCAGTAACCTAAACAAGATGGGTTCTTCTATATCCTTATTATCTATTGCTATTATTTTCCTTATTTCATTTTTTTAAAATTGAAGAAACACAAGAACATAAATTTTAACCCATTCAGCCTAGATTTCAGCCATAATCAGAACCTAGGGAGTTTGGCTACACATCCCACTCTTTTCCCCAGTGATCATCTTGCCTCACTCAAGTGAACCATTTGCTTTATGATTTCTAAAGACAGAAAATGCTTTCCTATATAAAAAGCCTCTTTTACAAAAAAAAATGGACTGAATGTTTGTGTTCTCCCAAAATTCATGGACTGCAATCCTCAGCCCTAGTGTGATCATAATAGAAGGTGGAGCCTTTGGGAAGTGATTAAGTCCTGAGGGTGGAACCGTTATGAATGGGCTTAGTGCTCCAATAACAGGGAGCCCTAGAGAACTCTCTCACTCTCTTTTCATCTTGTGAGGACACAACAAGACGGAATCTGCAAAGTGGAAGAGGGCTCTCACTAGAACTTGAGCTTGCTGGCACCTTGATCTCAAACTTACAGACTCCAGAACTCTGAGGAGGAAATGTGTGTTGTTTATGAGTCAACCGGTATGTGGTACTTTGTTATAGTAGCCCAAGCTAACCAAGTCAAGTGGCATAGCTAACTCTGTCTTTAAAGTGCTAATGTTATGTGACCCATCTGACCAAAGTACATAGACAGCTTTCATCTGGTGCATGAGCCAGACCTTTCTGCCCACTGCCAGCTTCTCTCCAGTCAGGCTATTTACCTCTTAGGCGGTGTATTAGACATTGGAAAATCTGTGGAAAGGTTCCTGCCAGTTCACACCTGCAAGTGCTGGTGAGGAACAAGAAAACTGAATTGCAGGGATAAGATGAGTCAGAGTGTGGCAGGGACTATACTGCTTCTTCCATGTCCTAGGATATTCACTTCGAGCTGGAGAAATGCCGCTGGTAGAAAGTTCTGAACTCACCAGTGGAAAGTAGGATTCTTCATGGCCAGAGGTAAAAGCAGGGACTAAAGAAAGAAGCAAATTACTTGTCATCAAGTAGGGGATATTCTACTGAGCTTCAGTGACTATGAGGATCTGTGACTAAAAAACCTTTGAAAAATGTACCCTCAAACAGCAAGGGTGTCATTAACTCCAATCATTTATGTTGCTCACAGTAAGAGGACATGCTTTGAACATTCTGTCAAAGTATAAAAAAAATCTTTATGGAAAAATACACGTAATATACAGCTCCATGGGTTTCCACAAACTGAACACATTCTTGCAACCAGCACACAGATCAAGAAATAAGAAGTGACCAATGCCCCAGAAGTCCCCCATATGCTTTCCAGGCCCTACTCACCCAACAGAGATACTACCCTACAATTCTGATTTCTGACTACATAGATTAATTTTCTTTGTTTTAAGGCTTCACATAATTGGAATCATTCAGTGTGTATTCCATACCTGGCTTCATTCATTCAACATTATGGTTCTGAGACAGGTCCACGCTGTCATGTGGAATCATTTCATTGTTGTATGATAATTCCTTGTGAGTTCATACCTTAAGTTATTTATCTAGGAAGTTACACCAATTTTCATGGGAACTGCTATGGTGTGGACCCATTTTCAAATTACTTAGATAGAGGCAATGATTAGTCTCCTGTCACCACTGGATATGGATTCCAGGGCATTGTTTCAGCGTCTTTACAATTAAAAAACAGCATACAATAATTTTGAGGCATAAAAAGGGGTAAGAAGTACATAGAGAGACTGCTAGAAAGAATCAAAGAGGAAAAAACATCTGTTGGAATGATAATAGTTATTTGCTTATAATTACACAAAGACCCTGGTTGGGGAAAAAAAAATGCTAACTCCGTTTTACAAACACCGAGTTCTCCTTTTCTTTATGTAAAAATAATGTTTCCCCATATTTCAAATTTTCCTATGTAAAACATTCTTCACAAAATCTGAACTTTCAATCAAATCCAGCCTATAGATGAGAGATAACGAAAATTATGCAATAGCAATTTAGCACTCAATCTCTGTCATTTCAAGATGACAGCATCATTTGAAAAAGTATCATGAATTAAAATTCTGAAATAAAGCATTTGGTTCATCTTGAATATGCCATGTGAAGCTCCCACCCCCAGGGTAAGGCTCACTTTTTTCTACTCTGATTTATAGCTTGTTCTCTTGGGGGATACTCCAATTTCAAGGGCATTAAGATATGATTTATTTACATAAGGCCAATCAAGGGTTATCCTGTTCTCAAAAATTAGGGGCCAGTACTGCTCCATAAATGGAACAAAAATGTTAATCACATTAAATCGAGGCCTCAATGATTGAAACAAGTAAGGCTGCAAATCAGAATGATTAATCATGATGACAAAACCAGAAACAAATTTCTATGCTAAAGAACAGCTTATTATCACTTTTTGCTTGTCTTCTCAAGACAAATTCATAAAATTGGCATCTCAGGATGCCTCATCTTGGTCTTTCCTGGTTTCAAAACAAAAGATCATTTTCCTTTCCTCTCTTCTCTCCCAGAAACTATTACTTTTCTAAAATAAAGGAATGAAAAGTCAGGTGTACAGATGAACTTCGTCATACAAAGGAGTCAGGAAAAGAGATGGAAAATGTAAAAAACAAAACAAAAAGACTTCTTTGATGAAATCTATTTCTTTGATCACAACCTGCCTCAGTCAACGAAATACGAGGAAAGTTGAGGAGATCTTGCTCTACTACATCCTGCTCTGATTGTGCTACTTTGGGTGAATTCTGCCTTTCTAGAAGCAAAATATGATCAAATTAGCTTTACATTGGACAAATAGTATGTTACTTTATTTGATCTCTTTACTATCTGTAAAACTGGGAAGCTAAGAATTAAAACAAGACAAGAAAACAAGGTCCTGATTTCCATTTTCACTGCTACAGTGATGATTACCAAAAGTAAATACATAAGTATCAGAACACTCAACGCAGACACTCTGCATGATGCAAAGATTTCAGTAATTACTGAGATTTCTAGAAATCCTATATTCCTTATCACTAAAGCATTTCATTCTTCATGAGAAAATAGGAAAAATAAAAAATAGATGCCTCAAGAGAAAGATTAAACAAAGAGCAGAAAATACTTATGTAGAAGACATTATCAATTTATGAAACAATCAAAAATTATTTTTGCAAGTTGCAAAATGTATCAAAGCTGTATGAGATTGAAAGTTCAAAGGTTGGGAATGAATGTAACACATAAATTGTAAATGTTTGAAATCATAAATTATATTCTCTGTACCTTAATTACATTGTTGCTGGTGAGTACATATTTGTAACATGCTTTATACTATTAATATATTTATGCCTGAAAGCATTTATTATAAACAATTTTTTTGAAATTTTTCAAAACTAGTCACCATTTTCATATCAATGGTGGTGTTTCTTCAATTTTCCTCTACTTAAAATTCACTTAATGAACATTAGGCAGAAATGAAAACATCACCTTTTAGGTACATTTTTAAACACTGTTTATATAAAAAAATTTATATAAACATTGTTTATATAAAAATTTTTTTATTTAAAAATCATTTCATACCAGTTAAAGAAAACCTGCTATTTGCACATTTTCAGTCACAATTTAAATGTCGTGGTAATGGTTACTCCCAGATGCTTCCAGTTTCACATCCCAACTTGCTTCTTTTGTTAGTCTTTATTTGTACTGTACTAGAGAAGCCCTATTTAAAATTAATTGTCATTAGGAACAGTGGCAAATGTTTCTTATTTCTTTCAAATATTTAGATGTCTTTGGAATAAAATGTTTCTGCCCAGAAGAGAAGGGTTCAGGTTATTCAGATATCAAATACATCGCTGTGGGTGTCACTTGAATAACTGCAACAAAATAAAAGTGGTCTTTATTTGTATTATTGGTGGCGTATGAAAAACATGCCTTTAAAAAAAAATAGAGCGATTCATTTTTTCTCTACTCCCTGGTGAACTTCAGTTTGGAAAAACAGAATTTTATCCTTGAAACCCAGAAAATAAATCCCAAAGACTTACATCTATGGCTATAATTTTTTTGACTACTTCTTTCATCACCAAATCAGTATCAGGAAGCATAGCATTGACCACCAAATGTTATCTGTGAATACAGCAATGTGAGAATTTCCTTGTTGCACATATGGCTGTGCTCCATCCGTCTTCACCCAGGGTATCTTTTCTGGGCTACATCACATACTCCAAGATAACCATTTACTGAGTTAAAAATAACTTCCATTGCTAGAGTTTGGATTTCCAGTAACAAGTAAGGCAAATAGTTGCCAGGTGCCACTCCCTCATGTGTGTACCACACAAGTGCCAAATGCTGATTTACACAGATTGTTCTTAGGTACCGTGCTCTATAGTAAGTACTATACTAAGTATAGTATATAGTATATAGTAAGAATAGCATATAGTACTATAGTAAGCATAGTAAGTACTATAGAACAGAATATAGAACCACTCTTCCAAGACAGCAACTGCTTTTCCAGTGCAGGCAGATTCCACGGGTGTCCATTTGGTTCAGTAATGTTGCCAAAAGTTCATTATGTTTTCCCTCTGGACATAAAATTTGTCATTAAACTTTTGGCTTGTTTTATCACCATCTCAGTCATAGTGTGACATTTACCTGATTATTTTTAACAAAGAGTGCAAAGTTGAATTATGCTGCTGTGACTTTGGTGATTTCCCCACCTTCTGAAAGAAAATACATTAATTTTGATGGGGAAAGTATTATCTTACTTTCCAGAGAAACTTAATTGGTTCGACAAAAAGGTCATTGTGTTTTGTTTGAAAGCTAGAAGAAAGTTTCAAAGTTGCAAGGTCACTATGTGACAAATGTATTATAATTGGATGAGGGGTAAATATATAAAATAAAATGTAAAAATAATTCACATCTTATTTCCAATTCAAACTTCTTTTGTGGCTGCTTGAATAAAATCATCACACTATCCTGATATGAACAAATTCTAGTCTACATGTGCATTGGAGTCCTGACCACCAGCCACTTGCAGTTTTTACATTAACTGCAATGTGGATCATTTAATTCTAACAGTTAGAATTCTAATTTAATTCTAACAGTTTGGGAGGTCAAGGAAGGAGGATTGCTTGAGCCCAGAAGTTTGAGACCAGCCTGAACAACATAAAGAGACTTTGTCCCTATATTACAATTAAAATATATATATATGGATTGTAGTATCTATATTACTAGTGTAATTACAATATTTATCCTCTGGCACTGTCCAATCTGCAGCCCACGGCCCGCATGAGGCCCAGGATGGCTTTTAAAGCAGCACAACAAAAATTTGTAAACTTTCTTAAAATACCATGAAGTTTTTCTTTTGTGACTTTTTTTTTTTTTTTTTTTTTTTTTGTTAGGGTATTTTATGTGTGGCTCAAGAGAGTTCTTTCTGTGTGGCCCAGGGAAGCCAAAAGATTGAACACCCCTTCTCTAGTGAATGTTTTTG
>NW_012112808.1:1585528-1603811 GCF_000951035.1 Colobus angolensis palliatus | reverse complement strand
ATGTTTATTGTGGCACTATTCACAATAGCAAAGACTTGGAACCAACCCAAATGTTCATCAATGATAGACTAGATTAAGAAAATGTGGCACATATAGGCCATGGAATATTATACAGCCATGAAAAAGGATGAGTTCATGTCCTTTGTAGGGACATGGATGAAGCTGGAAACCATCATTCTGACCAAACTATCGCAAGGACAGAAAACCAAGCACCATATGTTCTTACTCATAGATGGTAATTGAACAATGAGAACACTTGGACACAGGGTGAGGAACATCACACAGCGGGGCAGTTGTGGGGTGAGGAGAGGGGGGAGGGATAGCATTAGGAGATACACCTAAGGTAAATGACGAGTTAATGGGCGCAGCACACCAACATGGCACATGTCTACATGTGTAACAAACTGTACGATGTCCACATGTACCCTAGAGCTTAAAGTATAATAATAATAAAAAAAGTGGCAAAAATGGAAAACAAAAAAAGCTTATGAAAACCATAACTAAACTTACATTTCAAACTTTCAAAAATTTTGAATGTATATATATGAACAAATATTTTTCTTTCAAATTATAGGTCACCTGTGGACAGAATGACTGGTTGGTAATTTTGGGGCTTTACTTTGAGAAATACTGGTTATTCAGGCATTTGCCATCATCAAAAACCTTGATCCTTAACAAGGAGTCTTTTCAAAGCTTTAGCAACATTTGTTAGCTTGGAATTAATTTTTGTCTTCACTTTGCATGTATTTATTGAGTCTGATTAGTTACTAGATATTGTGTTAGACGCTAGGAGAGACAAAAAGAATAAAAAGACATGTCCTCTGCCTTCCAGGAGTTTATAATTAGCAGGTACTACAGGTATGCACACAGTCATAATTCAAGACATTGATAGGGTTCTGCTCAAATGATAAAAATCCAGTATGCTCACAGAAAAGAAAAACTGATTATGAGAATTGGCCAATGCTTGGTAGAACGCTGCATTTCAGGTGAACCTTAAAGGAGCCGAGAACACAAGAAGACCACGGAGAAGGAACAAGGCTTGGGAAGCACAGGTTTGGTTTGGGTTTCCTGGCAAAGATGATGCAAAAGGGAGGCAAGAAACTGCAGGTCAGATTAGAGTGGCCCTTGAATGCCATGCTATGAGGCATTAATTTTTCACACAGTATGGATCTACCAAAAGTTTCTAGGAAACAGACATAAAAGTATTAGGCCTGTGATTTAAGAAAATCCTTCTGGCATCATTGAAAAAAAAAAATGAGAAAGAATATTCTGAAGAGGTAGGAAAGAAAAAGGGAAAAAAATCATCCAGATATCCAAATCACCTCCAGGAATTAGAAAGGTATGAATTAAACATATGTGAATGTGAAGAGCAGGTGTGCTTTCTGAGGTCACTTGGAATCAGAGAGAGGCAGGTAGTCCCTTCCTAGCCCCAAGCTAAGGGCAGGAAAGGAGGCAAACTGTGTGCATGGAAGGACAGTTATGGAGCCAGATCACTTGGTTTCAAAGATACTTCTCTATATGCTGATATATAATTATATGCACTCCTTATGCAAATGCATGTATATCTGTATGTATGCATGCATGTGCCTATATGCATGTAAATGGAATCTGGATGTATATGAACAGTGATTTACAGGGACACAAATTTGGTCAGTATGGTGTATACTGCAACTAAAACCTGATTTACAAAATGTGATCCATGTAGGTAGTTACTGTCAATATGGTCTTTCATAACTGATTATGATTCATGAGGGGAGCTGAAGCATGAATTAGTTTTGGGAGAGTGTGATATATTTCAAGACCCCTAAATGAAGGCCCCTAAGGGTGCACTCTGATTCTTTCGCATAGCGGATTCCCGTTCTTCAGCAACTTGCCTCACCACTTTCGACCTCACCCATTTCCTCCCCAGACCATGTTCCAGTCAGCTATTGCCAGCCCAGCCTAACTTCTGAAAAGAGAACATCACAGTCACAAAACGTATTTTACTACAGGTTTGAGTGTAGAGGAGTTAAATTTATTGAATAATAAGTAAACTAATGATCTCATAAAACCAGTGAGCCTCCCTGAAGGATGCCAAGTCCTCCCAAAAAAAGCATTACATTATCCAAGTAATGTGCGTGCTGCTCCCCTGGCCAGCAATTTCCATCTCTGTTATACATATTATAACATTACACACACCCTTTGGAGAACTAGAGACAGGTGAAGGAAATCTCCAAATACTTTGAAGGAAATGATATTATAACGTATTGATAGATAGGCCTTTCTCTGTGTATTTTAAATCCCCATGGCTCTCTCCATTGAAGTAGCAAGGCTCTGCTATGATAACGAACTCAGGGAAAAGTTCTTATGGTGGGATGGTTCTTATGGTGGCATGACTGGGAAAGTCTTGAGAGGGAAGAAGGAGGGTCAGGACAAGTCATAACCCTGGACTCTTCTGGGCAAACCTGGATGTATGATCTCTCTAGGTGTAGAGGACTACATGGGTAAAATCTACAGAAAATTACAGCTACATTTCTTGCAAACGTCAGTTTGTGGTCTGTGTTCATTCTCACCCACATTTTTCTATACAACCATCCCTCTTAGTTATCAAATAAGAAAAAAGACAAATAGTTGGGCTTGCTGCCTCAATGGCGATACCTATTGTCAAGGATCAGCATTCAAGTGGCTCTTTTTTCAGTTGCAAACTGCATTGCAGTCTCTCTGGAGGTATTCCCTGGTCATCAGAAGGTCAGCTGCAACCCAGTCTCTATATGCCACTTGTGCTTGTCACCACCAGGTAACTGGAAATGACTATGTGTGGTGTTGTGAGCCTCCTCAGGAATTTTCCCAAACAGTCTCAGATGAGCCAAGGTGTGTTGACACAGCTGTTTAGTCAGACTTACCCAACACCTGCTCTCCTAGGTCCTGAACAGACAGCACTAATAATTTCAGGGTTATTGTTTTTATGAGCACCAATATTGGGCAAATACACATGATATTTTTCTCCCAATACCTTCTGTTTGGAACCCAAAAAATAAAAACAATATTCTCTGAGCTGAGACAGCGCTTGCATCCTTAGCCCATCCTAAGGTATAAGCCAGGATAATTACAGAGTGACATACGTTGATGGCAATAAAGTGGTTACGCATGTTCACTATTTGTTTTGAAGATTAACTGTCTACCACATTGCGGTATTTAAGCATGAGACCATTTCAGATTTAATGCACATTCCCCTACGTAACCCCCCCCACCATAAAACATAGCTAAGGAAAAAAATACAATTTACATGACTTACAACCATTTCACTAATATAAACAATTCTGGTGCATAACAGTTGGCACCCAAAAAGACAATTTATATACTCCCTGCTTTTCCCTGCTGCCAAATCCAGGGTGACATGTTCATTGTTTTCCTCATAAAAATCGACAATTGCTTCTGCAAGAGCAAGAACAAAGACTGACTTTTTATTTCATTTTTATAAGCATGGATGAGCAGATGATATTCACAGGGGCCAGAATGAATACTAAGTTTCAGTCTGTCAGATCCCCAAATGGCAAAGACATTAAACCTCCATTTAACAGCTGCTAATGGAATCATAGAACATTGTCAAGCTTTAGGGTTGCTTTTACAGTACAATTCTGATATGTGCCAACTTCCTCTATGATTAGACTAAGGTTAAAGACAGACCTAAAACACTCTCCTGCTGAAACCACTGAATAATCATTAACACTTAAGTAAATGCAAATAAACAAACAAATGAAAACATTCCAGGTAATTGAAGTTCAAGTGCGATAGAAACTGAAGATAAAGCCTTTTTCTATTAAGAAATAAATGATTCATTCCAAATCACTCACAGCCCTCAATACATTATTTTTTATCACTGAGATACGACTTTATGCAAATTATGTCAAGTAATTCAGCCACTACTTTAATAACAAACTCTACATAAAACAAACACATTTAATGCCAAGCTGGCAGAGCCCCCCAGTATGCACTACAACTGCAAAAATAACAACATGGAAGGTTTCTTTTTGAAGGTTGAATTATTTGAAAGAAAATTAAACCATTTCTTTTAGACCAGTCTAGCTGAGCAAATAAGACTCCTGTAAAGATTGAGGAGTCTATAGCACAAGAAACACAGCATATTCATTTGCTATAGCTTCTACTCTTTGAATTTTACACTGGAGACCTAAAAAAAAGAACAGCTTAAGTCTAAAATAGTCCATTATGAGACATTTCACATGCATAAATTCCCAATATTTCATAAATACTATAACTATGAAAAAATCATTCATGCCTTAGATTTAGAAAATGGACCCTTGTGGAATATTGCCTTTCTCAACCTCAGCAAACATAAGTTAAATATTTATAAAACAAAATATACTGAAACTATTTCAATTCTTGAGGGGAGAGAATAGACACTTTAAAGGAATCAGCGTGAAGTTAGGAGTCTTCTGTGTATTAATAGTGAATATGCATATGCAAAAACTCTCTAC
The DNA here is from genome assembly GCF_000951035.1 of Colobus angolensis palliatus. Classification (NCBI taxonomy): domain Eukaryota; kingdom Metazoa; phylum Chordata; class Mammalia; order Primates; family Cercopithecidae; genus Colobus; species Colobus angolensis. Next base: position 1,599,336 of record NW_012112808.1, on the reverse strand, counting down.
ACAAATATTAAAATTGAGAGAGTTCCTAAGTTAAGATAGTTTCCTAAAATTAAGTTCTAATTTTATTACATGTTGGCCAGTTACAGTGAGGTAGTTCATATGATTTTACCTTTTTGGGCTACATAAAAGTTTCCTTTGAGGTCTAATATATGTTTCATTTCTGTATATGGCCTAAGGTATTGCAATACAGATTGATTCTCTAGAAGTAGCCATAATTCATTCCTTCATCAGTCCATCCAACCATCCAGCTATCAAGTTATCTATTTCCACATCTACATTTGGTTTAACTTTTTATTGATTTTATTGAGACCCTTTAAATTGCAACTAATTTTTTTCTACATAGTCTTTTAATGGCTGACATGATGAGTTAACATCTCTTACCACCACTATATTTTTGTTAAATTCTCTTTGCATTTCCTGCAGTTGAATAATTTTTATTTTATTTCATTTTAGATATTTAGACTGTAGAGATTTATACAATTATAGTCACATTGTGAAGTGCAACTTTTATAATACAGTGAGTTTTTTCATCTCACTTAGCCCTTTTCTTGGTTTGGATTTAATAGTCTGAAATTAGTATCACGAATTTTAGTTTTATTTTTGTTAGTATTTAACTGTTTACCTTACTGTTCAATTTTAATTCAATGAGTAACATCTTTAGAATTATTTCTTGTACATAGTATATATAGATAGGATTTCTTTTTTCATGTAGTAACTCAATATATGAGTATTGTTCTCATTTATATTACATATATATCATTATCTTAAGAAGTACTAAACATTCATATTCATTGATACAACACACGCAATCAACTTCTTATATTTTACATTCTAAATGTAATGTTTCTTTCATTCTAAAGCTTCTATATGGATTGCCTCTTTATGTGATGCCTACATGTTTTCCCCTTGGTGATTTGTAAGTTTTAAAGTCTGTTTTTAGTCATTCTATTCTACACAGTCCTCTAGATCAATGTCTGAAAAGAGAGTTGAGTAATTTAATCTTCCATTATCAAGATTCTACCTCTCAACATTTTTAACAATAATTTTGTATGTTGTCAAAATTTACAATATTTACTTCCTATAATCCTCAATCTCATGATTGTTTAATTTCCATCTATACTTAAATGATATCAACGATTATTCTGCCCTTTACCACAATTTCCCCACATCATCCCCTGTTTTATCATTAAATAATCTGTTTCTGCTTTTGAGCTTGTGGTGTAAGTGACTTGTTTATTTTTCTCACCAAATCCTGAAAAATTTCATCTTTATATTAAGTTGGTGCAAAAGTAATTGTTGTTTTTGCCATTAATACTTGAAATTTAATGGCTTCCTAAAGGTATGTTTTAGTGTTATTCATTTATACCCACATTTTTCTCCCTGGAAACATAGTGTGTCCTTGTTTCTACAGATTTAGTTCTTCATGATTCCCCAAATTTTGTTCTCTTAATTTGTCTGTTATTAGACTCCATGTCAACCACGATACACTTGGGCAGGTTAATCTAGAACTTCAATGTGCATGATTAGAATACGGGTCGATTCTCCTTGATTCCCTTTTTACCTTAGCTGAGATTTAGCTTCCTCTGTAAGCTACAATTTGAGTTCTACTTATACTGGGGGTCATTTGTCAAGGGGGAGTGTTTGGGCTTTGGCAGGGTCTTGGTTAGTGTTTTGGAGCTTTGCCATCTCCTCTCTGGTTTTGTAATTATTTTATGCCAAGGTCTGCTTCACTTTATTGGGAATCAATTCAGTGCCTGTGGCTTCAGAAAGTTTCCCTTACTCAGTCCAGGGCCTCTGAGCCTCTGTTTCCATGAGGAGTACCTCAGGAGATTTATTTAACCCAATTAGCTGCTCTCTTCCTCAGATATAATAGAGATAAGGCATTAAGGCAATAGGCAGGTTGAAGTCAGCTCCTAGGGATTCTAGTATATATTTCCCTACATATTCCAACTCTTTGTCCCATTTTCCTCTTTTGTTTTCTGATCAATTACAACCTTCTTTATTGCAAAAGTTAATTAGCTTTGAGTGTATTTGGTCATTCTGTTTTTTATCCCTCACTTTCATGCCCTCATGGAGACACCAAGGTGGAAAAATTATTACTCTCTTGTGAGCAAGAAGACTACCACCCTCATGGAAATGTCCCTGTTCTTTCTCTCAGGCTGCCCCACTAGCTTCTCTACAGTTGGGATGAGAGTAGGGTGTTTTCAGGATTTCATTTTGTTTATATCTCCCCTATTTGGTTTATGCAGCGAGCAACTAAATGCACATGTGCTATTACCAAAGCCAGACATGCAGACTCTGGGACTTAAATCTGCTTCCTTTGCTAGATAGTAATATTTTGTTCTCATTGATGATTGGGAGTTTTCTCCTCCTTGGACTAGATGGACGGATGGGGTGGATGGATGAATGATGAATGGTCAGCGCTGATTTTTAATTTTATATTGTTGATGCCATTGGGTTAAGAGGGAACAATATTTTGAGATTCAGCTTCATTTTGCTATCTTAAACAAGGGAATCTTGTTCACAATTATTAACTTACCCATGATATACTTTTGGAAGTGTTATTTAAAACACAATATGGATCCTGCATAATTTATTTTAATTACATTAAGTTTCAATGTAAAATGGGAATAAAACTGAAACTGGAGGTGGGTGACCAGGAAGCACAGGGACAAGAGAAGAACAGATGTGGATCATCCTAAGAACATCCACCCCTCTACTGCTTTCTGCTCCTCTTCACAAGCCAGAAATTAATCTCTATGAACTCTGCCCACCTGGGTGACTCACATTATCCAAGGTACCCATAGAAATGCAACAAAAGCAACCAGGAGGCAGGGGCAGAAAATGCTAAAAGCCATTTAGGTTTAGCATCTGTTTCACCAAGTTCATTCTGCCTTCTGGACACCAAAAGCCCGTTTTCCATAAATTAAAGTTACAAGCAAAGAAGCAACCATAGTTTTCAGTCATAAGGGAGAGCAAAGGATTGACACTCAGCAACACTTGCTTTAGGGATTTATTCTGATAAAAACAACTTGGAATGATTAAACACAGTTGTTATATAAAATCTAAATGTTTTCAAGCCACAGTTATAAAAGAAAAATTACTTTTAGATTCATTTAAGTAGTCTATTCTTCAGTGCATTTAAAATAAGGATAGAAAAGTTCAATACAATTTTTGGGAATCTTTCTACTGTGTTACATGAGCCATGCCATGTAAATCTGTGCAAGGAATTGGGGTGGGTGTGAGGGATAAAGAAATAAAATTCCTTTCTGTTAGTTCCAGTTTACCCATTAGCTATACCACCGGAATGGTATTTCTAAGGATTCCAGAATTTAAAAAAAAATTATTTAGGAACTGAATGAAGTCTCTCTAAACAAGATAACAGTGCATTTCTAAGGATGATAAGTATAATACAATGTATATCTTCATATATTTCCAGTTTCTTCAGTTCACATATTAAATACATATTTTAGCTTTTAAAAAATTTTCCAAAATAAATTATGTTAAATTAGTAAGTTGATTCATCTAACCAATTATTTTTCTAACAAAAACATAAATACATAATTTGATTCTGATGACTTTGTCTCTTTTTTAAATGTTAAAACAAAGTAGAAGAGAAAAACTGATTTACAAAATACACTAAAAAAGAAAGTTATATATTCTTCACTCTTCCAAACGCCCAACTCCATAAACCAACAAGAAAAAAGCATTAAAATGAGTATAAACTACTTATGCTAATGGTGATTTTATTTTGTAATCCTCTCTCTGATTAAGCACTTTTCAATGACATGGCAATCAAAAAGTAGATGAAAAGAAGCACAAACCCCAGATACAAACTAACCATCCTTCAAAGGCTGTGCAGTTTAAAGGACTACACATGCAAAAGAATATGTGGGTGAATCTATGTTAATAGAGGGAAAGGGACATAGTCCTAATTACCCTAACAGTTCAAATGCATCATCATTGTTCAGAATCAAATTCAAACCTAACTTTGCCTTAGAATAATTACTTTCAAAAACAAATGATAATGTATGTATAATTCTTGTATGTAACCTGAGCCCATTGGCCCTTATAGTTAGAATTTCTTTAGGGGAAAATCGTAATATATGATGAAAGTAGCTTGATCCTACCTCAGAGTATTAAAATACAATTCTCTCATATTTCATAAAGTTGTCTCTATTGTTTGTGTGATGGGAAGAAAAGGTCTGTCCAGGGAAAATACTAAAGAACTCATATAATAAAACATAAGTTAATCTTTCACATAATGAAAATATTACAAGTTTTAGTCTCCTACTGTCTTTCTAGGTTAACACAGACATTCAAGTAATGGAAAGTTGGAAGGGACACATTTTTCTATTGATAGAAAGAAACAATTCTTGAAAATACCAGCCATCATATGGTAGGACTTAAAACCACCTACTGTAAAAACAAGATTAAAAAAAATACATGACTTCATTCCTCCATTGTTCCCACTTTCTCTGTTCTAAAAACATACAGGTATTCTTAGAGCTAAAACACCTGCCTCTTTTTAAAACTCCCCTTGAAAGAAAAATTGGAAGGTTAAATGTTGGACACCCTACTTCAGTTAAAAGATACGGTGAGTAGGTGACTCTAATCACTAAGCAGAGCCCATCCAGCCCACGTAAAGCAATTCCTAAAGACTTTTAGGCTTTACTCAGAAAACTAGAAAGAAGACAACAATAAGCAACATTCTAGAGAAGCATTGTGTTCTAATAATAAATACCTAAATTTATAAATTAATGTTAGTCGAGGGAGGTTGGTGGGTTAGTTGTCCTCTAAGATGACCCCTAATTATCCCCCCTCTGTAATTCACATCTCTATGTAGTCTCCCTCCACAATGCACCAGCATTGGTCTGGATGACCAAGAGAATATTGCAAGAAGTCATGGTATGTTACCTGTGAGAAAAAGTTGTAAGAGATACTGTAGCTGCCACATTGGTTGTGCGCCCTCTCCCATCCACCTCCCTCTCCCTCTTCACTTATTGGAAAGAAACCAGTTGCCAAGTGGTGAGCAGCCTTACTCAGAGGTCCATAAGAAGAAGAACTGAAGTCTCCTATAAACAACCACATGAGTAAGCCTGGAAACAGATCCTCCAGCTCCAACCAAATATTCACATGACTGCTGCGCCAGTCAACAGCTTGACTGAATCTCATAAGAGAGGTTGTAAGCCAGAATCACTCACCTAAGGTGTTCTTAAATTCCTGAATGCCAAAAACTGTATGAGATAACAAATATTATTTTCAGCAACTAAGTTTGAGAGTAATTTGTTATGCAGCAACAGATAACTAATGCAATTTGCTTTCTAGAATATGTTTTAGATAATGTTTTTCTTATTACTCTGGAATAGTTTGGGTTGACCCTGAGGTTATTTATGTAAGTTTTACTGTCTTCTTTCTAGCATTTCTTTCTTTTGCACCAGTCACTTCTTCTACTGCACTCTGATGAAAGGGTGGGCTAGGATCTTTAGTTGGAGTGTTATTTCCTGATTGGGAACCAAATCAGAAAACTTTCCTGCTTTACCAAGATGCTTGCCATGTAATACATAAAAGCATTCCCTTTGGAAACACAAAAGGCTTTAAAATCAAGAGTGTGGCAGTGGGAGTGATTTGTCCTAGGTGTAGGTAATAAGGGAATTTGTTGTATACAGAAAATTAGAAACAATAATAAAACTAAAAAAAATTGATCTGCTTTTTATTGTCAACATGTGCTGTAATTCAAAATGTCAGTTATAGACTATCCTTCTTACCAAAATATGTTGTTGACCTAATTTCTAAACAACTGTAGCAGATACTAAGCTTCAACTTAGAATTTTTAAAAAATTATCCTTTTATTTTACAAGTTAATTCATAGAAGTTCCAATTATACAGCTGGCCCAAGGGATATAAGGACTCAGTTACATGCATTTGTTTTGAGAGTAAGTTCACAATTCTTTGTAATTATTCAAGCTTGTTTCAGGCATAGTTTTTGTCTGTGTGGTACTACATGTCTTCTCTTAAAATTAGAAGACTCTTAATGAACAATAATAGCCTCTGAGTTTACAGAAAATAAATAGACTTTGAGCTACTTCAGTTATGTCATTATTTGAATTCTTGCATTTTTAAATAGTGCTCAATATTAAAAAGAGTGAACTACTGTAAGCTGCAAGATTTTCATAATTTTGATAAAAATGCAAATTTTAGTAAATCATAAAATAATTTATAAAATTTTAAATTTATGATTTATTAAAAAGTGGTTCACTTTTTCTAAACTAAAGAATAAATAAAACACCTCACACCTACTAGGGTGGCTATAATCAAACAAGCAAAAAGTACAAGTGTTGGCAACCATGTGGATAAATTGGAACTTGCATACGTTACTGCTGCTGATGCACCTACTGCGAAAAACTGTTTAGTAGCTCCTTACAAATTCAAACATAAAATTACTATGTGAGCCGGCAATTCTATTCCTAGGTGTATATGCAGGAATACTGAAAACATACGTTCATACAAAAGCTTGTACACAAATGTTTATAGCAGAACTATTCATAAGAGCAAAAAAAAAAAGAAAAAGTTGAAACAACCCAAATGTTCAACAATTGATAAATGGATATACAACATGTACTACATTCATACTGTGGAATATTTTAATTCACTCATAAAAAGGAATGAAGTACTGATACATGCTACAACATAGATGAATCTTGAAAATACTATGTTAAGTTAAAGAAAACAGACACAGAGGCCACATCTTGTAGGGTTGCATTTATATGAAGTGTCCAGTATAGGCAAATTTAGAGAGACAGAAAGTAGTCTGCCAGCTGACAGGGGGGAAGAGAAGTGAGGAATGAATATGAGTGGGTATGAGGTTTATTTTAGACAATGGTTCAAGTTCTGGAATTCAATAGTGGTAACAGTTTCATAACCTTTATAATGTAAAAAAACACCGAATTATACACTTTAAAATGGTGAATATTACTATATGTAAATTACATCTCCATTAAGAAGAAAAGAGAAAATACTGGTTATTACTGATTATTACAGTAAATTATTTTATCTTCTAGAAGAAAGCATAGTAAAAGTGATCCACCCAAGGTGTCAAATACATAAAATATAACATTGCTAATATAACCCCTACTCTCCTCAGCAGGAATGTTCCCAAACTTTCTTCTTGGTGACATAGATTCACTATGATAAGTACTTGATAAATGTTGGTTGAATGAACGAATAAATAAATGAATGAGTGGATTTCCCATATTTGTCCAATCTAATCATATAAAATCTTCATCTTAATACCTACTTTTAGGATATGGGCATATAGTTTAGAGATACCTGGTAAACTACTGCTTTTCTGCTCAGTCAGGGTTATTTTGAGGAATGTGTTTGTTTTGGGGAAGAGAGTTTAAGGCCATATTTAGGAATTACTTTGTTTAACACACTCATTGGTACTAGTCCCAAAGGAAAATAAAAGATTTTCCAAATAAGAGTCTCCTATAGTGCCATGCAGCCAATGAGAACTTAATATATATAGGGATTAAATTCAATAAGTTTATACACAGCTGTTTCATTTTAAAACTTTCTACAATCAAAATTACAAGTATTTCACAAAAGCGGTATAATAATGAAAGGTGGAAAACCACGTGATTTAGCCAAATAATTTCCACTTCACTCACAGAATTACCTTCCTATCGGCCAACTCTAATGGCACCCTAATCAATGATTAGCTTACTGCAATTCTACTGGAAAATTAGGATGAATAACAAAACATAACGAACTTATGTTTTTCTTTTTTTTTTTTTTTTTTTTTTTTTTAAAGGGGGCCTGGCTCGTGTACCCGGGCTGGAGTGCAGTGGCCAGATCTCAGCTCACTGCAAGCTCCACCCTCCCGGGTTTACGCCATTCTCCTGCCTCAGCCTCCCGAGTAGCTGGGACTACAGGCGCCCGCCACCTCGCCCGGCTAGTTTTTTGTATTTTTTAGTAGAGACGGGGTTTCACAGTGTTAGCCAGGATGGTCTCGATCTCCTGACCTCGTGATCCGCCCGTCTCGGCCTCCCAAAGTGCTGGGATTACAGGCTTGAGCCACCGCGCCCGGCCAAACTTATGTTTTTCAAATGACACTTACAGCATGACTTTACTCAATACTCATTCATTTCTCCAAAAAAAAAAAAGAAATCAGAATATACATAGGACACTTCTCTCCTAGAAAGAACCTAGCTTTTTCAATACAGCCAGAGAGGTAAAAAGCAAAGAAATGAGATGGGGGAAGGACACAATTTCAATAATGATCGATGTCCTAAAGAATTGGAAGAAATATAAAAATAAAAACATATGCTATACAATTATATTTAAGTTATCACTTTCATAGAAAAAAGATAAGAAGAGATATCTCAAAAATTTCCTTTAACATTATATAAAGTATAACTAGTAACAAGGGAGCTATATGCAGCTTATTATTGAGTGTTTTCCTGTTTTCAGAAGTAATTTGATAAAACGCACAGCGTGACTGTTTTATTTTGGTTGGCTATACATAGTTTCCCTTAATCTATATGCATTTCATAGAAGATAAAGGTTTTCTAGTCTAATAAACAGATAACCAAATGACTTTTATTACTATCTTACAGCTTGTAATTTTATATTTGCCTTTTTCTTTTTTAGGAAAAAAAACTAGAAAATTAAATGTGCAGGTTTAAAAGTTTAAAGAAAATCTTTAAATAACATATCTGGTAATGACTTATTTTCCTACAGTATAAAATCTCACACTCTAGCATTTTTAAAATTATTCAGTTCTTTTGAGTGGATAGTTTTATTTTTCATTCTCCACTGCCACTTATATGCAGTCTTACTAGCTAAGTAAATGGTTATAATTTCAGTGGCATCAAAAAGATCAAAGAGAGAAGAAAAGTACCCCAAAACTGAAATAAGAAGAAAATTTAATGACAATTCAGTGTATAAATAAAAGTAAATCAAACACAGAAAATAATCAGTAGAATGAATATAGTCATGGAAATATCTATAGTCATGGAAATATCTAACTTCCAAATCTTTTTTTTTTTATGGTTCAGATGTTAAAAGCTGAGAGTCAGAAAGTTTTATGTAATGAGCTAGCATCTCAGATGGATATTTAGGAACACAGGGAAGCATATTTTACGGCATGTGTGAGTGCCGGTGCACACACATATACATTTGTATGTGTGTCATGGTTGCAAGCACGAATGGACAGAAATAAAGTTTAAACAGAAATGTTATGCCAAGCATTAATTAGAAATCTTTATGTTGCAAGCAGCAGAAAATGTGATTCAAACTGACTTGAACAATGAAAGGAATTTATTGTTAAAGTAACTTAAATGTCTGAAGTGACACTGTCCAATAGAAATATAATGTGAGCCACACACGTGATTTCAATTTTTAGTAGCCACATTGAAAAAATAAAATGAAATAAGTGCAATGAACTTCATGTATTTTACTTATCATAATATATCCAAAATATTAACCTTTAAACATGTAACCAATACAAAAAGGATTAATGAGACATTCTACATTATTATTATATACTAAGTCTTCAAAATCCAATGTGTATAGTGCACTTACAATGCGTCTCACTTTGAACTAGCCAAATTTTACTTACTCAGTATCCACAGGAGGCTAGTGGCCACAGTATTGAACATAATAGGTCTAGAAATAGAACAGGACTTGGGCAAGTGTTGATGTAGCAGCTCTATGCTATCACCAAAGACAAAATTTCTTCCTTCTGGTCTCTTTACTATCCTTAGTGTTTCCTTCTTCTTAAGGAGGCTTTCCACATCCCCAAGATGGCAGCCTACAGCTTCCAAGAGCTGCAGCTTGGTGTCCATGTCTAGCAGGAAAGGAAAATCTCTTCAGCTATGATCCCCAGAAAACATTTCAAGTCTCTTTGGTCCAAACCGGGTCATATGTGGCTACTGAACACTAAAAAAGTAGTTATTGCTACTGAAAAACTAAATTTTTCATCCATTTAAATGTAAACTTACAGAACCATATGGCTTGGGCTACCCTATTGAGCAGCACAGCCCTAAATTACTCAGAGTCATGGATTCAACATAAACATGATATTCCCTAACCACACTTGTTAAGAGTATCAACATGTGGGTCATAATTTGGCTGGGTCATATTAGTTCTTGCTGTAGAGGCAAAGACTTTTTCACCCTAGTTATTTACTCAGTGGATAAACCTCAAGTGTGTCTTTGCAGTTCAGAGACTAAGACCATGAAACTGTGCTCTTCCCCCTCCATGAGGCAAGAAGTGCACATCATTAAATCCTGTTTAGTTTGGGGGTAGAGGTGAAAGTGCTGTCTTGCTGCTAGAGGAGTAATGAGAGACACGTATAGAATGCATTTGGGTACAAAGCTCTACATTAATGAAAAAAGAATAAAAACCTGAATAAAATAATGAATACCTTTGCCACTCTAAGCTTCGGTTGACTAAGAGGATTACACCTTAAGTAAAAAATAAAACAAAACAGTTATTTCTATCCTCCAATGCTATTTAATCAAATAATTCCTAAGCAAGTGTAGAAATACCTCTCTGTTGACTTTTCATGCCCATGGATAGTCCAAAATGTCAAGGCAACAAATATTCCACTTGGTAAATTTGCCACAGTGGGCATGTTCCTGAATAACTTTCCTTGTAATGCAGCAGAGAAAACAACTGGCTTTATTCCCAAAGTTCAGTCAGGCTCATCCCTCATTGCTAGTGAGGGCACCAATAATGGTGGAACGTGTCTTCAAATAGCAATACATCCAGATGATAGGGAAAATTGTATTATAGAACCTAATGTCCGTGAACCAATAACCATTTCAAAACATTTTAATGCCAGTGTCACAAAGAAGCTTATTCCATTGAAAGAAAAGAGAACTAGCTTGCAAGGAGACCTAAATTTTCTCTCATCATTTAATTTGTTTTAGCATGAAGAAAATATTATTTTTTAAACTATCATTAATGTGTTAAGAAAGGCACATTAAAAAAATGGGAAACTGATAAATACAAATAATAGTGTATCTAAATATGTAGCTTGGAGTATTAGAAATTAGGTATGTTTGAGTAACTCCCTACCCCTGCCCGCAAATTTATTTCTTCTTTGTAAGGAAAATAAAAATCAATGACAGCCTTTAACCTGATGTAGCAACATCCTAACCTAAGTATCATAAATCATCTTTTGAAGTCATCATCCTAGTTTCAGAAATTTCACCGTTTTGAACACTTATTTCTTTTCTCTTTTGAGGAATGCCAAACATGTTCAACTCCTTCTGGCTTTCAAATTCACCTAGAAGACTTCCTCAATGGAATGAAAACATAAAGTAATTTTATGTGTAAAATGGAGATAAATAACAAACAGGCTGTGGTAAGGATTTAAAAAGATAATAGATGCCAAACACCTAAGAAAACTTAGCCTAGACATAGAGTAGACTCCAGGGTGCTACACCTGTTCAACTGAGCAGACCTACCTGGTTCCTTAGGGCTCTTTCTTTCTTTCTGTCTTTCTGCCTTTCTGTCTTTTCTTTTCTTTCTTTCCTTTCCTTTTTTTTTTTTTTTTTTTTTTTTTTTTTTTTTCTTTCCTTTTTTTTTTTTTTTTTTTTTCCTTTCCTTTTTTTTTTTTTTTTTTTTTACAGAGTTTCACTCTTGTTACCTAGGCTGGAGTGCAGTGGTGTGATCTCGGCTCACTGCAACCTCCACCTCCTGGGTTCAAGCGATTCTCCCGCCTCAGCCTCTCAAATGGCTGGGATTACAGTATCCACCACCATGCCCCGCTCATTTTTGTATTTGTTCATAGAGACGGGGTTTCTCTGTGTTGGCCAGGCTGGTCTCGAACTCCTGACCTTAGGTGATCCACTCGCCTTGGTTTCCCAAAGTGCTGGGATTACAGGCATGAGCCACTGCACCCAGCCTGGACATTTTCTTAAAACAAAAATAAGTTGTAAGCACTACCTACCCCGTACTTCATGCATTATATCTTTTCCAAAAGATATAAGTGATATAACTGGTTTTAGTTTTAAACAGTATCTTTTACTTTCTTCGTAGAACAGTTGTATCAAATGGAACTGACAAACAGAAAAAGAAGAAAACATGCAGGCAATGGAGAAATGGAAAAGAGAGGCCAAAGTGGAGACAGAAACAGAGCAAAATGATCAATATCAGCAGTCCTGGCTTTCAGACAGCGCTTCTGGATACAGGAATAGTGTTAACGGTTGACAGCAAACAGCGCATCAAAGACCACTTTAAGAGAGGGTAGTCAACATTGTGAAGTGTTACAGGTGTTAAAGAAGACACGGTCTGAAGAAAGTTCACTAGAGTAGGTTATCAAGGGTTTCTACCACTTCAGAAAGAAATAAGACTGTAAAAGAGTTAATAAATGAATGGAGTGAGTGCATTGGTCAGAGAATACAAACTTATTTTTAGATGATCAGCAAAGGGCAGAAAGAAAGATGGAACAGGAACATGAAGGGATAAAAGTCTAACAATTGATTAAACACGGTTTTAATCCGTATCTTAATATACTGTCTGTGTACAGAACAAAACTGATCATGTTTCAGCCCATTCATGGAACTAGTTGAATGAGGGTGCATTTGCAAAGCACACCTTACCAAATATTGTACATCACAAAAGATAATTCACGATGACTGTATGTAGAGTGCTGGCTTTAAATAAAACGCATATAAAAATATTACATAAAGTAGGGGAGCAGAGTCTGTGTATTTGTTCATTTGTTCAGTCTGTTGGTTTTCCTCACTGCAGTCTCGGATAACGTTCACAATGAATTTTGTCAAAAAGCGACATCACAACTCCCATGAAAGAAAATAGTAATGTGCGTGTGCGCATATGCAGAGACATTCACACATGCATGACTGTGCGCGCACACACACACACACACTCCCCCTTAGAAATTCAATCTAAGATAGTTAGAGTATGCCGACAACAAAGAATAACACGTACCATCATTTCAACCTGACTGGTGACAACGAATCATGCTCATATCTTTACCTTTCTTGCTGAGCTCTAAAGCAAGCAAACCATTCTTAGTTAATTTAGGATGTGTCTGTCATTAAAACAAATCTAAAATGCAAGCAGTAGCAACTTTATTAGTGCTTACTGATCCTAGGGGTGATAAATACGTTTGTTTACTTACTTATATGTGCAAGCGAAACTGCTGGCAAAAGAGCAAATGCTCAGACTGCTAAGTAGATAAAATTCACATTAAATATGAAGTCGTGGTATAATCCAAGTAATTGTTAGAATCTATACCAGCAATGATCACTTTCTGTGACACCAAGAACCCCACTGTCAACCTGTGAGAAACCTCAAGGTCATGGATAATTTCCATTAGTCTGCATATATTAGCATATGCTTTGTATAAAAGTCCTTCAAGGCCGGGCGCGGTGGCTCAAATCTGTAATCCCAGCACTTTGGGAGGCTGAGCGGATCACGAGGTCAGGAGATCGAGAGCATCCTGGCTAACATGGTGAAACCCCGTCTCCACTAAAAAATACAAAGAAAGACACAAAAACAAAAAAAACTAGCCGGGCGAGGTGGCGGGCACCTGTAGTCCCAGCTACTCCGGAGGCTGAGGAAGCGCAGGAGAATGCCGTAAACCTGGGAGGCGGAGCTTGCAGTGAGCTGAGATCTGGCCACTGCACTCCAGCCTGGGCGACAGAGCAAGATTCTGTCTTAAACAAACAAACAAAAATTAAGAAGAAAAGAGAAAATACTGGTTATTACTGATTATTACAGTAAATTATTTTATCTTCTAGAAGAAAGCATAGTAAAAGTGATCCACCCAA
>NW_012112808.1:1579996-1584820 GCF_000951035.1 Colobus angolensis palliatus | reverse complement strand
CGTAAACCTGGGAGGCGGAGCTTGCAGTGAGCTGAGATCTGGCCACTGCACTCCAGCCTGGGCGACAGAGCAAGACTCTGTCCCCCCCACCAAAAAAAAAAAAAAACGTACTTCAAAATTTTGGTTTCCCAAATATTAACTTAGGGCTCTGTGTCATTGTCTGACATTTGCCTAACATATCAGAACATGTCATTTATTCTTGAGTTTTGATTCCTTCTCTGAAAAACTGCTATATATGTTTGGTCACAGTGGGTAGAATGAGTTCTAAGATGTCTCCCTACGGGACATGACTGGCCAGAAGCATTAATCTTTAATCTCCTTTCTTTCTTTTTTTTCTCTGTAATGTGCTTGTTAGCCATGTAGTTGAATTGAAGTGAGGATAACATCACTGCAATCTTTTCCTGTGGGATGCTGTGTCATCCTCACTACTATGTCTGTTGACACTACTATGTCTAAAATCACAGTCCTGTTTGCACCTCTGTACAACAGCAGAGCCAGCTAGGTGTAGATGTACACACTCCATAAATTGTTTCACTGGCGAGGGAAGATGAGCTTTTGTAAATAGGAAGAAAAATATAAGCACAACGCAGAAGCTGACAGAAACCTTTAACCCAAGGAAAAGACACATCATAAAGGAGAGAAGGGTGGGAAACAGTGAAACTAGATAGGCAAAACTTACGAAATAAGCTGGCAAGAGACCACTCCTCTTGAAGTATCAATCCCTATGGGCCAATAATGGTTTCCAAATGGTACAAACGGATGAAATATTCCCAGGTCTTCCAATTTTTATAGGCAACAGAGGATATTAATTACTCTCGTTCCTAAGGATTTTAAAAATTGGCAGCCTTTCATATAGGGTAGAGTTTGATGCACATACACACATACATACATGCTTCACACCAAACCTGTTTTACATTTTTTCCATGCCTGGAATGAAAATGTGGATGCTCTCTCATGGCAGTGCACACTGCTCAAACAAATAAAAAATAATCTGTGCCAATAATTAAGCTATCCTGTTTGATAAATGCAACGCCAAATTCTCTCTGGAAATGGCTGCATTTCCAACAAAGTATAAAAGCTGGTGTAAACACAGGAGGAAGTTAATTTTTTAAAAAGTAAATTTTATCAACAGTCTTTAAGAAAAGCACACCATAGTCCCTCAGAAAGCAAAATGCATTTCAAATATATTCGATTTGTTCTACAACCTAAACCCTCTATACAGTGAATGTCTGAAGACCATACTACTACTCTATAAGAGAAAAAGAGTATCTCAGAACTGATTTCCTTTGAAACTGAGGGCATATGCTTTAAGGAGAATTCTCATTGCTTTAGTAAATGCCAGATACAGTCAGGGTTCAGTGCTTCCAACAAAATCCCGTCAGTAATAGTTTCAGTCAAGAGCTCACTTTAGGCTGGGCATGGTGGCTCATGCTTGCACTCCCACCACTTTGGGAGGCCGAGGCAGGTGGTCAAGAGATCAAGACCATCCTGGCCAACATGGTGAAAACCCGTCTCTACTAAAAATACAAAAATTAGCTGGGCATAGTTAGTGGCAGGCACCTGTAATCCCAGCTACTTGGGAGGCTGAGGCAGGAGAATTGCTTAAATCTGGGAGGTGGAGGTTGCAGTGAGCCGAGGTCGTAACACTGCACTCCAGCCTGGAGACAGAGTGAGACTCTGGCTCAAAATAAATAAATAATACAATTTTTAAAAGCTCACTTTAGATGTACTGCTTGGCTTAAGAAGTGGGATTTAAATTAACAACTTTTTGGGATGGTAATTCTGGAAAGGTAGCTAGACCTTACACTAGAATATCTTTAATTCTGATGCACTATTATTAAAAGGTACCCATCAATCCTGACAGACCTAGGAGTTTGAGTTGCCATATCTTTCAGCGCCACAAAAAAAAAAAAAAAAAAAAAAAAAAAAAAACTCTTTGGAGTGATTTCAGATTCCTGTGGGGAAAAAAAAAACAAACAAAGAACATTGACTGATTCTTTACCAGAGTTTCATTCTAGAGGTCCTGATTCTGGAAATAAATAAGAGCAAAGGGCTACGAAGCAACAGTTTCAGATATCCAAGCACAAAATATCATCATTCCATTGATAAGATAGATGCATTAAATCTATAGAGCCAATGCACAGGGAAAGATAATGGCGAACTGTCAAGGGTATTCCAGCAAGTTGTCCAAACATTGAATGAGAGTGCATATAACAATCCTAAGCTAAATGCAATCTATCTCTGTTCCTTTTAGATCCTTAATACTTCAGTCATAATACATGCTATGAAGATGGTCAACACATGCTCAAGACTCAATCAAACCTCTACTGGAAAAGTGGAATGGGAGAGATAATGAGTTTTTCCATGAAGAAACAATCTGACAAAAACGTCAAGGATTGTCCATTTGAAATCGTCATATATCCTGAGCTCTAAGATTCATTTCATTTTCATCCAGTCTAGAATGTATGTAAAAGAGAGGGAAATCTTGTAAAGGACCATGTTCAGTTTTGTGTTTCAGAGGAAACATCATAAAAATACCAACTCATTTCTTCTAGCAATCCCAGAACAAAATCTCAATTATGTTTTTTTGTAATAGGAAGATTGACAAAATAATGCTTAATAAAGAAGCTAAAATTGGCCCTAGAGCAAAGCAAAACCCACTGAACTTTCAAAAATCTACTCTTCCGTTACTGACTTTTTTTCATATATTTTCTCTACATTATTTTCTTTACACCATGATTCATCCACTCTCATGGACACAAATTTTACCTCAAACTTGTTCCCAACTTTAACAATGTTGAATGTTGTTTATTAAGGCATTAGCAAAGGACTTGTCAAGACAGTTTTAACATGGTCATTCTTAGGACTACAGTGAAAAATACCTTAATTACAACTCGATAAATTAAACTGAGAAAAAAATGCTTTATCACACGTGACATGCTGTCATGAAGAGTGCAATAAAAGTATTAACAGTCTTATTTTAACTTCTTTAAAAAGAATATACAATTGACCCTTGAACAACACAGGGGTTAGGGACACCAATACCCTGTACAGTCAGCAATCCGAGTATAAGTTTTGACTTCCCAAAAACTTAGCTACTAATAGCCTGCTGTTAACCAGAAGCTTTATGGATAACATAAACATTCAACTTACACATATTGTGTACAGTTATGTATTATATACTGTATTCTTATAATAAAGTCAGCTAGAGAAAAGAAGCTGTTATTAAGAAAATAATAAGAAATAGAAAATATATTTACTTCTTTTTTGAGACGGGGTTTCCACTCTTGTTGCCCAGGATGGAGTGCAGTGGCGCGATCTTGGCTCGCCACAACCTCCGCCTCCTGGGTTCAAGTGATTCTCCTGCCTCAGCCTCCCAAGTAGCTGGGATTACAGGCACATGCCACCATGCCCAGCTAATTTTTTTTTATATTTTTAGTACAGATGGGATTTCTCCATCTTGGTCACGCTGGACTCAAACTCCCAACCTCAAGTGGTCTGCCCACCTCGGTCTCCCAAAGTGCTGGGATTACAGGCATGAGCCACCACGCTCGGCCTATTTACTATTTCTAATGTGGAAGTGGGTGAGTAAAAAGGTCTTCATCCTCATTGTCTTCACGTTGAGTAGGTTGAGGAGGAGGAGGAACAAGAAGGACTAGTCTTATCATCTCAGAGGTGAACAGACAGAAGAAAGTTCACATATAAATGAACTCACACAGTGCAAATAGGTGTTGGTCAAGGGTCAACTGTAATCTGAATTTTTGTATATTCTGACAAGATACAAGAGGGAGAAACTTCATAACACTTTTCACATAGGCTTTTACCAGGAAGGAAAGAAGGTTTGTATATCAAGAAGTGAGTCAAAAAATTGTAATTCTAACAGTGGAATTGTACTTCTCTCCATCTTTCAATTCTTATTTTTAATTTTATTCTAGAGCTCTTATTTCTTTCAAGATTCCTCCTTTGTCTTTGATGTTTCCAGCCAGGAAATAGACGTCTTTACACACTCACTTTGAAGATCAAGAAAACCTGCACCTCAAACTGATCTTTCTTTTCCTTCTAAGAAATTAGAAAATTTACTGCTGGGAGCCATTCTGTACTCTTTATTTTCCTAGTTAAAAAAAAATTATGTTTTCATCCCTACATACAGTATACATCTTCTGATTTATCCTAAGTCTAAAGATGTCTTTATGAGACTTAACCAAAAAATGTAGTCTTTAAAATTAAGAAGGTAACTTGACCATTTTCATGTATCATTTCCAGACTTCTGATTCTAAAATCCTCTCATTTCAATTATCAAAATTCTCCTTGAAACCTTGCATGTTTAGGGAACACTTCGTGATGAGAAAAGCCTTTTAGAAAGGAGCATAGGCCGGATACAGTGGCTAACATCTGTAATCCCAATGTTTTGGGAGGCTGAGTTGGGAGGATCACTTGAGGCCAGGAGTTCAAGACTAGCCTTGGCAACATAGGAAGACCCTATCTCTCCAAACAAAACAAAACAAAACAAAACAGTTAGCTGTACATGGTGGTGCACACCTGTTGTCCCAGCTACTTGGGAGGCTGTGGCAGGAGAATGAACCCAGGGGAGGGAGACAGCAGCAGTAAGCCAAGATAGTGCCACTGCACTCCAGCCTGGGCAACAAAGTAAGATCTCATCAAACAAAATTTAAAAAGAAAGAAAAAAGACCATAATACAACCCAGAGAGACAAAAAAACGTATGAGGTATGAACTAGATGTACCATATGACCCAGCCATCCCACTACTGGGTATATACCCAAAGGATTATAAATTATTCTACTACAAAGACACATGCACACGTA
>NW_012112808.1:1561360-1579376 GCF_000951035.1 Colobus angolensis palliatus | reverse complement strand
TTACAACAGGGCTCTATGTATCAATTTGAATTTTCTGACTGCAACAAAGAGAACAGATTCTGATTAATTTCAGCAGAAGAGGAATTCATTTGAAGAATCTAGTGGAGCTCACAGAATAAAAGAGGAAGTTAGGGAATAGGAATTGGCAAAGATAGGTGGTAGGAACTCTCTAGGAGAACTGGTAGCAAGAGTGTTTCAGGGTAACACGGTGGGGATCAGTCAGCTCCAAACACATACAGCCTCTTTCTCATTCTTCTTAAGATTTGGATTCCTGGAGAGAAAGATCTGATTGACCTAGTTTGGGTCATGTGTTTTTCTACTCCCTGGGGGAAACCAGGACATCTTGATTGATGGTCTCATCGGACGGAATCCACAGAACAAGAAAATAGGTAAAAAGGCAAAATAAACATGAAAGGAACAAGCAGGGAAAGAGAAAGTAATACTAACGGTGTGCTTGATTGTATTAGTTTTCTATTGCTGGGTGACATATGACCACAAATATAGAAACTTAGAAAAACACATTTTGTATGTCTCGGTTTCCATGGATCAGAAGTCTGGGCATGGCTTAATTGGATTCAATCAAGGTGTCAGCCAAGCTGTGTTCCTTTCTGGAAATTGGAGTTCTCTTCCAAGCTCACATGACTGTCAGCAAAGTAGAGTCCTTTGGGGTTGTAAGACTGACTGATATCCTCACTATCTTGTTGGCTACCAACCAAGAACTACTCTCACCTCCTTAGTTTGCCCATTCCTAGGCATTCCCCTGTCATAATATGGCAGCTTCAAGCCATCTTCCAGCTGGCTAAGATGAAGTCTGATATAACACAACCTAATCAAGAGTGACTATCCCATGACCTTTCCCATATTCTATTAACTAGCAGCAAGTCATAGGTTTTGCCCGAACTCAAGAGGAGGGGATTACAAAAGAGCCCTGTTCATTCTGGATCAGGTTACAATGTGTCTACCACATTGATGTTCATTGTGAAAATGAGACAGAGGTCTGATGCAGGATGGCTAACCCCACAACAGTGGTCCTGAGGAAGATGGGCATTCACTCCTCTCAAAGCCAGCCTTCTCCACCCCATGAGTCACAATTTGATGAATTCTTGGATAGTGGTGACTGCTGACTTTGGGGTGGAGGTAGGCCTGCCAGACTTCAAAGATTAGGCACCAGCTTTAGCTCCTTTAGGCATAGCTGTGGCCTTTTTATGCTTCTCTAGGAATTACACTAGCAGTCCTGAAAGAAGAGGAAAGATCTCCAAATGGAGTCATCCCATTTGGAATAACTTGGAGATTTCCCCCTTCAAATGAAATCATTTGGAGCTATCGTGTTCCATAAAAATAAAAAGAACAACTGAAAAACCCCTCCAACACACACACACACACAGACACACACACACACACATGCTTCAAGACTATGCAACCCCATAACTATCTGGAAGTTTTTTGTTCAACTCCTAGTGAAACTTTATATGGAAGAAACAGGCAAAACCCACAAAGTGATGAACAAATGACACTTTGTATTGGAGGGGAGGCTTTCTGAGTCTGGAGCAGATTAGATACACAATTCTCAACTATAATACCCATCATTAAACATGCTGTGGTGTGCCTGGTGGAAAACAAAAGCAACTTGTTTTACACATAGTTGAGTTTCTAAATACTGACATTATGTCATTTGTTTTGACACCTCAAAAACATTGACATTTCATCATATCTAAAGTGTTCTGAATAAGTTAAACATGCCCCTTTATTCCATATGACTTTTAAGCAGCAGAGGAAGCGTATCATTTGTAAATGCTCACGAACCACATGACATACATGTGTGTTAAACCAATACACAATAAAAGCATCAGATCAGCTACATATGGCATTGTTACACCAGCAGTGCTGTTTTCCCAGCTAGTTCATCATTCCAAGGCAACTTGGATATGGACAAAAAAAGCACAGAAACGTAAAAGGTGTCGCTGCTTTGGGGGAAAAAAAGTATGGCATTTCCTCAGAAAGTTAAAAATAGAGTTACATGATTCATCAATTCCACTTCTGGGCATATTCTCAAAAGAATTGAAAGCAGGAACTCAAACAGATATTTGTAGACTCATGTTCATAGAAACATTGGTAATAGCCAGAAAGAACAACTCAAGTGTTCATTGATAGATGAATGGATAAGCAAAATGTGATATAAATACACACACACACACACACACACACACACACACACAGTGAAACATTATCCAGCCTGGAAAAAGAAGGAAATTCTGACACATGCTACAATATGGACAGATAAAATGATTCCACTTATATGACATACCTAGAGCAGTGAAATTCATAGAGACAGAAAGCAGAATGGTAGTATCCAGGGGATATGTGGAGAGATTAAGGAAGAGTTATTGCTTAATGAGTACAGTGTTTTAGTTTAGGAAGATAGAAGTTCTGGAGATGGATGGTGGTGGCCGCACTACAGTGTGAATGTACTTTATGCCACAAAATTGTACACTTAAAATTGAATAAAATGGTAAATTTTTGTTATATGTGTTTAACCACAATAATTTTTTTTAAGATCACAGAACTTTATGTCAAATTTACTGAGTTCCAGTCTGGGTTTTACCATTTCTTAGCTGTATGATTTCACTGCATTTTTTTTTTTTCTTAACAGTAAAATGAACATAAAATGACCAACCTTCCTAATGAAGTAGTGAGAAATTAAAATCTGAAACTTGAAAAAGGCCTCAAGACAATCAAATAAGAGTTCACTAGGTGATAAGAAAAATTTCAAATGCACTGTTAAAATTAGAAGAGTTGCCCATTTCAGAGGCTCAGCCTTCATCAAGATTTCTCAGCCTCTTTAGAGGCTAATCGGTCTATCCAGTGGCCTAATTTTGAAGTCCCTCAATGCTTTATGTCTAAGCCAAGTTCCCTCCTTTTATACTTCTGAATCCTCTTAACATCAACCGTGCAATGATTAAGAAGACATATTTGTTCAAATCACAGATAAGAGAAATCCTGTCAGGGTCTCTGCAACAATGAATAGACTAAGATAGCAATAAAACAAAATCTTTCAGTCATATCCCAGTTCTCACACTGGTGCCAGATTCCACCCAGAAAACAATAAAGTGGTTGTATGTATCAGGTTTCAATATGGTCAAATCCTGGCCCTGTGAACTCTGGGGTGTATTTTAACATCTCCCTTTGACCTGTGTTCAGTACAGAGCACAAATATTAGTGAAGGAAGAAGCCATCTCTTTGAGTTTTCAAGAGCTTGCATTAGGCAGGGGCTGAGTGGAGGTGCCCTAAGAGCACCTGGCATCTGACAGTTCAAAGGCTTGCTAGAGCTGCGCACCTCCCAGTTCGGGGTTTCCTGCAGAGCTGGCCTGCCCTGCCAGGGTTGGCTTGCTCCTTACCTAAGTTCACTGAAAGTTTTACAAGTCGTCCTCTCTAAAACAAAACCTGCAGTGAAAACAGTGATACTTGTATGTGATGCCCACCTAATTTCTCTGGCATCTTCCAAAGTGCATAATGAAAATGGAAACTGTCTCCCCAGTCAGGTCTGGAAAGGACCAAACATATTCCAGACCCAGATTGCACTTCTAATATTCTAATATTCCAGCATTCAGATTCTGCAGTAGTTATCACGGATTTGCCTCAACCATAGAACTTTTAAATAAGTTTTAAATACTGTATGTAAAAATAATAATAGAAAATACACTAGAGAGACAGGTGCGGTGGCTCACCCCTGTAATCCCAGCACTTTGGGAGGCAAAGGCGGGTGGATCATGAGGTCAGGAGTTCAAGACCAGCCTGGCCAACATGGTGAAACCCCAACTCTACTAAGACTACAAAAATTAGCTGGGGGTGGTGGCAGGCACCTGTAATCCCAGCTGCTTGGGAGGTTAAGGCAGGAGAATCACTTGAACTCAGGCAGCAGAGGTTGCAGTGAGCCAAGATTGTGCCACTGCACCCCAACCTGGGTGACAGAGTGAGACTCCATCACACACACACACAAAAATACACTAGAGAAGTAAAAAATATCTGAAATACAGCAGACTTAAGATTGATTATATGTGTGAGTCAGATACCTTGCCAGGTGACTCTGGGAAAGTTATTTCAATACTCTGTGGCTCTGTGACTTCTCAAAAATGGGTAAAATGGCTTACTTCACAGAATAATTGTGAGGATTAAATAAGCATTGGATGTAGGTGCTGAGCACAGTGTCCAGCACATAGTAAGTAATCAATAAATGGTGGTTGTTTTCTTAGAAAAATGGTATATGCTACTGAAAAAGCCAATGGAGTTTCAGTATTGGTGGCAGCAATGGAACTTGCTCTCAGCCCTAGAGGGTACATTTCCCACTCAAACCCAACTACAAGCTGCTGGAAAGCACACAGCAGGGTTGATGGATGCCTCTCCCCTTCATGTTCAGAGACACGCATAGTCCCTCGCAGAAGGAGAATCAGGCCACATGTTATGTCCTCATATTTCCTTCTGTTGCATGTACTATGTGAAGGGCAAGAACATGCCACAGGATTGCCATCATACTTTTTGGTTTTCCACAAAATATATGGAAATAGAAATAGCCCAGTATTCACAAACACTTACTTTGAGGACAGGAGTCTGGTCACACAGATGCTGTGACTTTGCCCTATTTCTAAACCTCTTTTTCCCGCTTCTGTCCTTCATCTCTCTCACCTCGCCCAGCCTCTGTCTCAGGTATTGCCTCTAGTATCAGAATTAATTTGTCATACTGTATGACAATAATTTGATTTTGCCTTTTCTCCCCCACATAGATCTTTACTCGTCTTGATGTCCCCAGTTCCAGTGCAGGGCACCCGACGGGCCCTTGACAAAAGTTAATTAAACATGATTGAAGAAAGCAAGGAAGAAATGGTCTATTTCATTTCTTCATCCAAAAGAACCAACAGATCTCCTCAAGTTCTTTCTGGCCTCTCCTTAGACACCATTGCACAGGAGCATTGACAAGATGAACCCAGGGCACACACACTACTCCCTAAAAGTAAATTAAATGATAGCACTTGGAGGCTGCACTCCCTCACTCAGGCCACTTAGAATGGTATTTTGTAATTTTCCATACTTTGAGTTCTCTGGCAGGAAAACTACATACAGTCTAAGTCTTAACTATCATCATGCTCCTTGTACATTCTGAAGATATTTATTTCTGCTCTCTGAGAACCTATTATCACAAACTGCGCTTGCATTTCTGCTCTCCAATCTCCCAAACACAAAACGGCTCCCAGAGAACAAGAAGGGTTTTCACCTTTGTGAAAAATATTATTCATGCTAAATTCCTTTTGGAATTTTGGCATATTTGATTTAAACAAATGCTTGACTTTTCTGAATGATTGAGTATTCTGATTTTTCCCTCCAAAAGTAGGTCAACTGCAAAGTTCCTGAGTGCATTCAACAGGTGATTGCGCACGTATTTATGCAAATATTCAGTTGTTTTCGGCTCAGAACATTTTGTACTCAAGGTTACTCTCTTAAGATTCATTTTATTTGTTCAGCCGCTTTTTCTAATCCCCTACCTTAGCATTGTGAACTCTGCCACTTATTTCACAGTCTCTGCCTCTACAAATGACATATCCCATTTTGTCTGCAATTGTCTTTTCTTTCTTGGGCATGGTCAGGTGGAGGAGCCCTGCCATCTCTTTAGCTTCCTACCTCTTCCACATTAAGCACTGTTGGCGACCCTTTAAAAATAACTGATTGGACAATCTGCATCCTGTCAAGCTGTTTTCCCAATAGATAGCTAGGTAATTAAAATCTCTTAGTACATTTAGGTCTTACTACTTGAGCAATTCTTCTGGTTGTTAAGGAGACATTTTATCCACCTCATTAAAGTTTCAGAAGACTCTGATCACAGAGTTTCTCAGAGTGAACATCCAGGAATCTATCATTTTTACTCTTTTGAATCCAAGTATGATCTATGTCAAGTGCCAGCAATGTGTTTTCTATAAAGGACCATATAGTAAATATTTTTGACTGTGAACCAGATGGTCTCTGTCACGACTACTCAACTCTGTTGAAGCATACAAGAAGCCATAGGCAATATGAAAGTGAATGGGTGTGGCTGAATGCCAATCAACCTTTACTAGCAAAAGAGGAAGTGGAATTACTTTGGCCTACAGGCTTTAGTTGGCTGATCCTTGATCTATGTAATCACTGTGGTAATAACTGTGCAGATCTGGACTGTGGAGCAGACACGTCTGGGATGAGGTCCTGGTTCTGTCACTCACTAGTTGTGTAACTTCAGGCTAACTCTCTAACTTTCCAGAACCTCACTTTCCTCCTCTGTGCTATCTTACAGACCCAGAGAAGGACAGAAAAAGACCAATCATGGTGAGACTATCACTCTTCTCTGAGGGAGTTTGGGGTTCTGTGAAAGAGATTTACTTGGAGCATTACATCATTTGAACTGTGCTTCAAAAAAATTCTCTGGTTCAAAATAAAGGTAATAGATTTAATATCCTTACTAAACAAAAAGATACTCAGTAAGATTGTGTAGTAGAATCAGTGAAAAATGATACAACTCTGAACTAGATTAGTGGTAGTAAAAATGGAGAATAAGTGGATTCTAGGAATATCTGGAAGGAAATTGGCAGTGAAATGAGGCATGGCCAGGCCAGCCATCATCAGGTATAGAACAAGGCCACTCCATGAGTTTCAGCAATTTGGCATGTGCTTAAACAATCCACAGGATATGTAAACACTTGTAATTGGCCAAAATAGAAGCATAAAAAGTGTCATCCACCATCATACTTCCCAAGTTATTGAGTTCCATACAGCCATGTTTTCTTACTCTATTAATGCTCGTCAAAGCATACGAAGAAAATATAGTAATAAAAACTAGCATTAGCCACCCTTTATTCATTGCTTAGTATGAGCCAGGCTGTATTACATACAATCTTTACCTAAACTCTAAGAGCTCAGTAATGTCACCATAACTTATCAGATGGACACAGGAAGCACACTGGGAAGTTAACTGACTTACCCAAGTATCACATAGCTAAGAAGGGAAGCAGCAGAATTAAATTCCAAGGATAGCTTGTTTGAGTCCAAAGCCTGTGCTGTTAACCAATACCCTCTACTGCCTTCTAGTAAGCGATTGATGAAAAAAAAAAAAAAAAAAGAGTTTGTTCTCAAGAGTCCATGGGACTTGCTGACTTAACTTACCACTGTTTCTGAAATCCTGCAAGCTGAACCTGGGCACCAATTAGTTCATGTCATTAGAAAAGTATTTTACTATCTATTAGCCTCCGTTTGTTCATCTGTAGCTCTTTTGCTATTCCAAATAGTAAAAGTCCCACAATCTATCACATTAAAACAACAACAACAAACACATGTAAATAGGAAAATTAAGATGAAGTAATGTATTCTGCTGTTTCATTGAAACATAAAATGGAAACAAGGAAGTGAAAAACAGATTAGGAAGCAGCTATTATCTCTGTAAAAGTATCAAAAATCAGAGAGAGAAACAACAGTCTCAGAAAGCATTAAGTCAGATCGGCATATTCCTGGCATAGACTTTTGCCTTGATCACACTTCTGGATTGGAAAAAAAAAAAAAAGATAGGAAGCATAAACAAGAGGAATACGTTACTTGTTGAAGAAATCTTAAAGAATTCAACTACTAATTGGTTATGTGTCAGCTCAGCTTCCTAGAACTAAATTACTTTCTGAAAAATAGAATGACATATTTTTGTTACTTGCTAAGAAAATGTCCAGAAGTTTAAATATAATTCATTTCATATGTGTGTTTGTTTTCAGTGTCATAAAGCAGGGATAAGTTTAGAAAAGGTAGAAGTCAAGAGGTAAATTGGTCATATTTTATGGTTCCATAAAATGCTGGAATGAGAATTCAAACCCCAGGAAATGTTTTAAGCTATAATGCTTGTTTAAAAACAAAATCCCAAAAGCCTTAAATGTTATGAATTATGGAACAATCTATATACGTAAATGTATATATGGGATTGTGCATGTGTGTGATGTCAAATATTATATACATATAAATCGTACATTAGGGGATATATAATACATGTTTGTATGTGTGGTGTGTTATTTAATGCATGTATACTTTCTAAAATACAATGTGTTTCATATTAATTTCACCAGTGGTTAAATGTTCAATGCTATTGCTTACCAAATATCTACAGCAGATCACTGTAATAGGGCACTTAATGTAATTCCAGAGATATATTTGAGCACCTAACATGTATCTGGGCTGTGCTCTGTGCTGGAAACGTGAATGGCAAGAAAACAAGATGGGTTCTCTGGAAGACCGCACCATCCAGAAGACATATCAACAATGCAAACTCAAGAACCACTATCTGGGGTGATGGCTGCAGATACCACGCTGTTCCAGGCTAGGAGAGGATCTTAAGAGAGAAGTGGTTAGCCCTGCCCAGAGAAGGCAGCTTTCTGTGTTCTACCATTCATAATTTTTTCTGAGGGTTCAAGCCTCCATTGGACTGAAGTGGAGTGCCAGGAAAGTATTTTTTTTCTTAGTATTATGATAAAAATCATCCCAGAATGGCATAGCCAATCATTTCATATTGCTCTTGTCTTCTTACACAGAATAGGTATTCACTACATATTTGGGGAATGAAAGCTTACCAAGAAACTAATAATTTTTTTGTTTAGACTCTTAAAAATTGTTAACACCTATATTACAACATATGTAAAGTCTACATCTGAAAGTAAATGCCACTAGGCTTACGGCACAAAATTGAAATATCACATCTAAAAAAAAGTAAAGCTTGACCCAGTAAGTGAGTTAAGAGTGGTGTTTGGCAAGAGAGTGGCATACTATAAAGGTGAGATTATGGGCTTTACTCTCACAAAGACCAGAGTTCAAATATGGACTATGGCACTTTAAAATGTATATTATATATTGACGAATTATAGTTGTACGTATTTATGGGGTGCAAAGAACTGTTATAATTTTTAATGCAATATGAAAAGATTAAATTAAGTAACATATTTATCACCTCATGTTATGTGTTATGCATCACATAACTTTTTGTGATCAGAACATTAGAAATGTACTCTCTTAGTGATATTGAAATGTACAGAACTCAGTTATTACCTATAGGCACCACACTGTGCAATTGTCGTCATATGAACTTAGACATGTTCTTTAGTCTGCCTGAGGCTCAGTTTTTCATTTAAAAGATAGGACTACTAATAAAATATTCGTGAGTAGTCGATGAGATAGTATATGTCAAGGACGTGGCATGGGGTAGCCAACTCCTTTCTGCTGTCTTTAAGTCCGGGCCTGACTCTATTGCTGGAAGTTCAGAAGCAAACTACTGAGAAGCTCCCTGAATGATTGATCATCATCTTAGAAGAAAAGAATTTTTCCTTGACAAATTATTAGAAACCCAACATGGCAACATTTCTGTCTCTAACACTGTTAGAGGGCACGTAGTTCCCTGACTCATCAGCATTCACTCTCATTTATTTTGGTGTCAGCACCCCAATACGCTACTAGGAAAGCACCCTTTCTCCACTGTTAGGCCACATATTTGGATAGAATGAATTCAGTACCCTCTTCAAGAGGTTGTAGGAATTTGACCCAAATCAGAGCACTTTATTCCTCTTTTTGCAGAGGTTATTTCAGGAATGGTACAACCAGAGGCAATGATAGGCAAGGAGATTGTGTCCAGAATATTGAAAGTAGGATTTGAACCTGAGAGATCATAGGGTTAGAGTTGCTTCAGCCGTCTTGTCACCATGAAGGGACAACCATTTACAAATAGAGCCAAGACAAGGAAGAGAAGCTGAGTTCGAGAGAAAAAACTTATCATTTGAGTCCCTGCATCCAGCTGCACCTAGGTCTTTCAGTTACATATGAACAAATTTCCTTTTTAGTTTAAATTGTGTTTCCTGTCACTTGCAACTAAAAGAAACTTATATAATATAGTACTTATGTGTTGCGCGTCTTCTTCAGTTTACTTGCACAATTCATCTTTTACTAATACGCTGCACACAGATCAATGAATGTTATATTGGTGCACATTTATGGATTAAGAGGGAAAAGAATAGTATAGTCACCTTTTTTCTGGACTTTTAAAAATAAAATAAAATAATACTATGGTCCTTCGTTTTCAGATGTAGAAATCAAAATGTAGTTTTAAATGGGCCTATTTACTAGAAGTTATTTTAATAGCTAATATCTATTTGTTGAAATTGCTTTTTAAATATGGCATATAAACTTAATGATCTAAATTCCATATTCAAGATGGAGGCTGCAACTACAGAAGATTAGAGCATATTAGCAGGAAAAGAAAAAAGCCCA
This sequence comes from Colobus angolensis palliatus, assembly GCF_000951035.1. Classification (NCBI taxonomy): domain Eukaryota; kingdom Metazoa; phylum Chordata; class Mammalia; order Primates; family Cercopithecidae; genus Colobus; species Colobus angolensis. Next base: position 1,569,071 of record NW_012112808.1, on the reverse strand, counting down.
GTCCTGCAGGTGAGGAAAGCCCCCTGCTGGAAGCAATATGGGCCTATGAACAACGAGATCTGCAGGTATGTAGACTATTCCAGTGAAGTATGAAAAGCACAAAGGCTGTCCAGATTACCTACTGAAGTATCAAACGCACTTATTCACACACAGTCATTTTGTATGCCCTTGATGGCAATCTTCTTTCCATCTTTTTGCAGTCTTCAATGTTTCTGTCCATAATTTGTTTGTGTGCTTATGGAAGTACATGCTAACCAAGTATACGTTAAAGCACTTCCTACCTCACAGCTGGAAGTCCTGAAAACAGGACCTGATACGTTGGATTCTGAACATTGAGCAGAGAGGACTCTGCTTGCTGTGGATATTCACCAAAGCATAGATGTGCCTTACTTTACTATGGAAATGCAAAGAACTTATCCTACTATCATACTAGGTCTTTCTGGAAGAGTCTACTTACAGGACAACAGTGTCCCTGTCTAGGTTAGTCTTTCAGTTCTGTCCCAAGAGCCACTTTATCAAAATCAAACCTTGTTACTTCCGCTACTCTGGGCTCATCTTTAATTCTCTGCATTGCCTTCTTTAACACTTGACTTTCTCTTCACTATTTCAACATGAGTAGGTCCATTTCTCCCCCATCTCCACTGTCCCAACCCTAGAAAAAGCCATCATCATCACTTGTGTGATAGCCATCGTTTAAAACTGTAAATCAGATTGCTTCACAGTCTTGATTATAACCCATCCTCTATCTCTCCCTTTGCCACGGGTATACCAGACTTCCTTTTTTCTTCTGACACAACAACCTCATTCCTGCACTAGCACATTTTCTCTTCCTGGATTCCCTTTATTCAGATCTGCTCACGGCTGCTTTCTTCATGCAATCCTGGTCTCAGCCCAAATGTCATCTCATCAGAGAGGACTTCCAGGTCACTCTCCAATTGCTGTCTCATAAATCCTGGTGTTTTTTCTTCTTCATGGATTTATCTCTATGTAAAATCATCTTATTCAGCTGTCCTTGAATATCAGTCTTCTTCATTAGAATTTAAACTCCACTAGAACTCATTCAGGAGCTTGTGGTGTTCACCTCTATCTCCCTAAGGCAGATAGAGGTACTCACAGCCAATACTAACGGTCCAACAGAATTTTCTTCTTACTGATAGAGCTTTAATTACGTTCCAGTGTCCTCACCTCCTTCCCTGTGACTTGGATACATCAATCATGTCGGTCCCATTGTCCTTATCAGTATCTGATGTAAGAACAAGCATGTTAGCCAGGTCTGGTCAATCTACTAAGGATGTCTAGGAAAAGCTCACTTTTTTCAAAAAACCCACACATGAAAAAAGATGGTCCTATTTTTACTACTGGACTTGGCAAGTCTACATGTAATACCTGGAACCTCAGTAGCCAGTGTGTGACTATGAAGAAAACCTATTCAGACTGGCAGAACGGAAAAAAGGAAGGAACTTTGGTCTTTAATAATCTGGCTAAGCCTCTAGACTTCTTGCTATGTGAGAAAATAATTCCTCTGTTTTTTTTGTTTGTTTGTTTGTTTTTTGTTTTTTCCCGAAACAGAACATAAAACTGTGTATTCCTTCACAATCCCTTTTCTGTCCTTCTGTCTATGCTGAATTCTGTGGCTATGATTCCCAGGTATGAGTACATATTTTAATATATTTAAACATATATTTATGTTTAAATAAAGTATCACTGTTTATGTATTTTAAACATTTCATAAAGGTGTCATAATGTAAATAGTTTGGTCAACTTGCTTTTTTTTGCGAACTCACAATTATGCTTTGGTATGCAGTTACATGAACAAATGGGACTCCAGATCAGCTATTTTCACTGTGTACAACTATCTATTATACGGGGATATCATGCCTTACTCATCCTTTCTCCTGCCACATTTGGGTTACTTCTAATTTCTTGCTATTATAAACAAAATGTTTCAATTTTCACATATGTGGGAGTTTATCTACAATAGTGCTTTTCAAGTATATTTGACTATGAGTCTCTGAAATCAATACATTTTAAAATAAATGTACATGTTCACAAGCACACATATACACACACAGTTTTAGAAAATGCTGTTTTACAAAACAATTCTTATTCTTACTACATGTGATGCACTCTGATACTTTCCACCCTTTTTTGTTCTACTCAATTAAAAATTGATTTCATGACTAACAAATATGTCATGTCCCAAAGTTGCAAGATTATAGTAGTGTAACACTACTACTGTATATAGCAACATATATATCTGGGAGTGGAACTGCTCTCTTAAAGGACTGGTGTGTCTTCAAATTTACTACACATTATTAAATTAGACTCTAAAAGATTTATACTAATTAAACTTTCTCCAGTGACATGAGAGCCCCTCTTTATTCACATGCTTCGCAATATTTTGTATAGTTAGGTTTTTTTATGTGAAATAACTTACTTTGTTTTTAATTTACATTTCCCTGTTTATTAATGAGATTGAACATTTTTCCTTTATTTGTGAGCTGTTAGGATTTTCTTTTATTATTTGCCGTTTGTATTTATCAATTTTTTCTTTTGTTTAACTTTTTTTATTAATTCTTGTTTGTTCTTTATGTATTCTGAATATTAACATCTGTTCATGCATTGCAAATATCTTCTGCCTTTCTGCGGCTTAACTTATTTTGTTTATGATTTACTTTATGATTCGAGCTTTTTGTGCATGTTTATGACTTTTGTTGTTATTTTTACTAGGACTCTTAAATACTTACAGAAAGACATTCTAGTAGATTCAGCAGTTAATAAACACAAGTTGCTTAAGTGAGAAAGCAAATAAATAAATGAAATAATTTTAGGAGGGAAAAAAGCAAAGACTAATACACTTCACATTAAATAATCAATATCTTAAATAATATAATGTTGGATAGACCTTTTAGAAAATCCATATATTTAATAATCTTCTAAGATTATAAATTACTCCAAAGTGAGAACCAGGAGTCTATAATTCGTATTCTGAAATAGTCTTAAATATGAATGAAAAAATAAAAATAGTCTCATGCTTAAAAATCCAGAGTTGGGGATTTCCTGCTGATGCTGTGTACATGAATAGCTTCCAACCACTAACTCTTAAATTTCACTGAAAAGCTAAATGTTTAATGCTGTCAATTATTCCAGAATGCTTTTTTTTTGTTTTTTGAACCAACACCTGGGTTTTCTGGGCTGAATTGCCCAGTAAGCAATCAACCTAAGCTATAATTTTTATAGTCTGTCACATTTAAAAGAGACAGGAAAGTGGTCTAGCATTCTACAATGGCATGCTAACTTTCATGGATTCAAATAAATCAAAAATAGAAGGATCTGCAGATGAATTAAACTAAACTGTGTAAGATCACAGTCTAGATTGACAGGAAATTGAATCATTTCAATAGATAAAATGCCTTATTTCCAAGAAACCAAAAAGGGCTCAGTCTCCATGGATGAAGACTACATCAGGTGCAAAAATAGAGCACAAAAAATTGGATATATCCTTTTTACTATCTCTTCCAGAACTTTGTAAATATCTTTTTCATGCAGTTACTTTTATCACCTTACTATACTTGTACATACACATGAAAGATTACTGTCAGACACATGCTCTTTCCATCAACTCATTTACAATGAAAAAAAGTAATATCAGTGTCTCAGTCATCAAACTCTCACATTTTAAAAGGGAAAAGAAAAACCTGCTATGGACCAAGCAAGGTAATAAGTTACTTTTTTTCCTGTTCACCTGTTGAGAATCTTTCTCGGTGGCTCTTTTTCTTCACTCATTTTCCACCTCTCAAAATATGTAACCAAACAGCACTGTTAGAGGCCTAAGGGAAAGTCAGTTCCCATTTCACGGCTTTCTTTTTTATATATTAAGTGGAAATAGATTTGTTAGCAATAATTCTGGAATTCACACCATCCCAGCTAATGAGTCAGCATTTGCTTTCACAGAGCTCTGATCTACAGAATCAACTCTTTGAAAGGCTTCGGCTTTAATACTTCTAATGCTTATCCAACTACAAAGGCACAAAAAAAAAAAAAAAAACCCTAGCCAACTACTTACTCCTGTCTTCTCCTTCAAATGAACTCTTGGAAAGCCATCTGTTAGATGAGGAATTTTAGCTACAGTGATAACTTTCTGCTTATGTGGTATTCTGTGTTGGCCAACTGTGGTACTTGGCCTATTCGAGGTGCTCAACCGTACAGGGACTTCAGTTGTATGGAGTCCAGTTTCTTGTATAACTTGTAGCCAAGATAAAGTTTTGGGTTCCCCTACAAAAGAATCCTTCAAACTCTTGGGACACTATTAGATACTGATATGTATTTTAGGTGCTCCTCAACTTACGATAGGCTTATGCCTCAATAAATTCATCATAAGTAAAAAATATCTTAAGCCAAACATTCATTTAATACTTCAACAAACCTATCATAAAGAAAAAAAAATCAGGTGAACCATCATCATTTGGGAACTATCTGTAGTCTGCTACAGATCCCAGCATTTTGGGAGGCCAAGGCAGGAGGATCACTTGAATCCAGGAGTTCAAGACCAACCTGGGCAACATGGTGAGACCCTGTCCCTATTTAAGAAAGAAAGAAAGAGAGAAAGAAAAATAAATATCCAATGTCATCACTTGCAAGTTCTACCTCTCAGAAAACACAAGAGCACAAACAGAATTCAGCCAAGTTCTTTGCAACTTTATAACAAGGTTTGCTTTCCTCCCATTTCTTTTTTTTTACTCTTACTTTTTAGTTTTTTTTCAATTCTACCATCCCTCCTCCAGTTTCCAATAACATGTTTCTCATTTCCATCTGAGACCTCACCAGAATTGCCTTTACTATCCATATTTCTATCAACATTCTGTTAATAAGTATTTATGTATTCTGAAAAGATGGAAGTTTTCTCTATACCTCTCCTATCTTCTTTCTAATTTCTCACCACAGTAGGCTTTAACATTCAAGGCCAGCTCAGCTTTTTCTAGAATGGATCTCGAAACTTTTCCAGCCTGTGTCCATTACCCCTTCCAAAGTCACTTCCACATTTTTAGGTGTTTGTTTACAGTATCAGCCTACTTCTCAGTACCGATTATTGTCTCAGTCAGCTAAGGCTGCTATAACCAAACACCATAAACTGGGTATCTCAACCAACAGACATTTATTTCTCACAGTCCTGGAGGCTGGGGGGGTCCAAGATCAAATTGCTGTCAGATTTGGTTCTTGGCAAGGACTGTCTTCCTGATTTGTAGATAGTCAGCTTCTCACTGTGAACTCACATGACTTCTCCTTGGTGCATGTGTGTGAAGAGAGAGATTGTTTTCTTGTTTTACTCTTCTTATAAGGGCACTTCTTATAAGGGCAATAATCCCATCATGGGGCCCCACCCTCACAACCTAATCTAAACCTATTACCTCCCAAAGGCTCCAATTTGAAATACCACCACATTGGTGGTTAGGGTTTCACTGTCTGAATGCTGAGGAGACACAAAAATTCATTCAACAGCAGTATATACCTTTGTTAACTGATATAACATTTTTTCCTCTAGTCAATAATTTTTGGGGTTTCTAAGCACTAAACTGAAATTTTCAATGTGTCCATGGATGTCCATGTTCCAGTTCAGACATGTATTACATGAACTTTGTGATTAAAAATCTGGTTAAAGTAGAGGCAGGATATTCTGTGGTGGCCTCTCAGCCAAAACCATTAACTAATTCATAGGCTTACTGCTGGCAAACTTGTAAGTCTCTAAAATGAACCCCTGGCTAGTACCTACTTTGAATGTAACTAGTAGTGCAATTTTCTATGGAGAAAATTATCCTGAAGATGGCAGCTTTTCACTTCTGAGCTTTGGCTCATGCTGTTCCCTCTCTAGAACACTCTCTGATTTCCCCTCAAATGGGAAAACATCTACCTGCAGTCAGACCTTAGATCTCTATTTAGATATCACCACCTTAGATGCTCCTCCGTCGTCTTCCTGTGGGTCCTGTTCTACCACCATCATAGCTTCTTTTATTTGACCATTGGCTTGGTTATCTATCCTTCTAAAGTATAATCTTAGAACAGCAAAGACGAAATCTTATTCACCACGTTATTCACAGCACTAAGCATGATGCCCTGCATAGTGTTAGAGCTGGAGGAGTGAATAACTGCAAAAAAGTGAGTCATGGCATAAATGTCCAACAAAGAGGCCTTATGTGTGCCTGAAGTCAAGCATGGAGGACACTTCAGGCCTTTCAGAGGACTTAGCATCCCAGAGAGTCTGTCCTCGATATCAGAATGAAAACATACGCAGAGCAAGGGATACAGAAATAAAGGAACACTGTTAGGAGGAGAGCGGCTACAGAGCCGCCACCCAAATCCAGGTGAGAAAGCTTGGAATCATCACAGAGCCCTATCCTTTCATGAGGCTTCCCTCAGGACTCACTGCATAATCTGTGAGACCTACTATCAAATGAAAATGTGAGACCCTTTGTTCAAAAATTAATAATTTCAGAATGGTAGGAGCAGAGCATCAAATCAAGCATTTAATATTGGTCCCTTCTAAGCATAGGGACTGCATGCGTCTTGTGCCATGAAACCCATCCAGGCCCCTCTAAACCTAGGTGCCAGGGGCATACTGGTTCTGTTGTAGAACAGTGTTTAAGTTTATTTGGCAGCTCTCTCTTAAGTGTGCTGAGGCCTTAAAATTCAAAATTTTGGAAAATAAATAACGTTTGTGACAACTAACATAAAGATTGTTATGAACGTGCCAAATGCCAGCATCCAAAAGGTAACACTCAGGCTTTCATAAGTTTCATAATTCACATTCTCCTGCATAGGCTTCCGGATACTGAAATATCTATTCCCAAGATTACCTTTTATTGATCTTCATTAGAAACCAGCTACGTGTTTGTAAATAGAAATTAAACATAAACAGTGTTGGCCTTGCCCTAACTTTCCATGGCAGCTGACCATTCCACTGAAAATACTATCACCAAAGCACCTACCTGATCTTTCAACAAAACATGGCCTTGCATATTTTATTTTTGTTGTACTTGTTGACTTTTTTCTCCCTGTTTTCCACACAGGTACCAAGATCAACTCTTATTTCTCCATTGAATTGTATTGTTTAATTATGACATTTTATTTGTACATTATTCTTACAGCACTTTACATTAATCTGCCCTAATAACTACTGAGGTATATTGAAAATAATTGATTTTTCACATCTGAAAGACATCTGTTATGCTATATTAATGGCAATAAAATAGAAGAAACAATCACAAAAGCAAAATTGAACTATACACCAAGATAAATGTTATATTTTGGTAATATTCTCACAAAATATCTGACAGATGTTAGTATAAGCATTACATTTTCTGCGAAGATACTCATCTTTTCTTATCATTATACGTACTCCATGACATACAGAAACAAATAGTACGATGAAAAATACCACATTTTGGGCAATGCCAAGGCCAAAATTTGCATACTGTTTTTTGATAATGATGCAAGTTTGGTCTACAGTCTCCAAGTCAAATATCAAAGTAATTTTTGGCATACAATTGAGTCTCTCAAAAGCAAATTAATACTTTTAAAAATTAGCACCGGATGCAGTGGCTCATGCCTGTAATCCCAGCACTTTAGGAGGCCAAGGCAGGCAGATCGCCTGAGGTCTGGAGTTCGAGATGAGCCTGGCCAACGTGGTGAAACCCTGTCTTTTTTTTTTTTTTTT